>NC_085136.1:294502341-294798341 GCF_035046485.1 Aedes albopictus | reverse complement strand
CTTGGACCAGACCTTCCGTGCAGTTTCGCTTTTGTCAATAACCGGTGGTAGTAAGCGGTGATATCAATGAGTTGTTTCGCCAAGTAGAAAATATTGCACGCTAGGGACTGTCCGCCCTAAAGTTTACTGTTCCGTGATTGCCCGAAAGACGAGCCTGGTGTATCCGTGCAATCAGTAAAGAACCGCAACGCGGAGAAGTTTTCCAAACCGTATTTACGGGAGTCGGAATGGTATCACTTGACATAGCTGTGATACTATTCTTACCCACTTTCATGTTGATTTGGAGCTGGTGAATGGTATCTTTAACTTCTTTCAGCGTGGGATCATACCCAATATCTCCTGTACTAGTGTAGTCGTGTCCTCTGTTGCCTTGCTCTCCCGTGTCTACGTTCTTCACGCTTATTTTGAATACCTAGTTAGAATTTTTTTATGAAATTAGAATACTGAATACAACACAAATGAATTGTTTATGGGGTTTTCACAGTTGTTGTACACAATCTGCTCCTTCCAGGCGGCGTTGAAATAAAATGCGTTCCTCTCCACCAAAATCTTTGCACTCGTCTTACTCTATGGTGCTCTCAGCTGTGTCATTGATGGTTGCTTTAAATGTATTCCAACTCCTCTACAGGGGGCACATCGAGCTCGCCTTTACTTGGTAACACTGCTTCGAGGTTCTGCGCTTATGCGGAGGTGACATCCGGTTGTTTTAGATGTTCAAGGTTGTACCGTGGCGGTCGCCGTTATCATACGTTGTTGATAAAGTTGAGTTCTGAGTGCAGTTTTTCCTTCACCAAGTAGTTGTCGAAATCGATGTTAGCACCACAATAGGTCCTGACGACATCGATAATGTCTGAAAAGTGCCGTCTATTAATAAGAACATGGTCGATTTACGATTTGCTGTGGTGATCTCCAGATATAAAGATAAGAGAGGAATGCTTCCTTCTTATCATCAGTAGTTCCTGAGTGTGGGCTATGCACGTTGATTATGCTGATGTCGAAGAATCGGTCCTTGATCGTCAACCTGCAACCCGCAGTCCTTCAGTTGATGGGCTAGTATGCGGGTGCTCTCAATGAAGCTGTGAGATTGGAAGTTCCACGTACCGAGTTTCAAATCGCAAGTCCTTTTTGTTCGTTGGATTCGCGGCCGTTGGTCTCAGTTCGTATGATTCTGTTGCTGATTTTCCATTGCATTTTTTTACGACTGGTTTGCAGGGCCGAACACCAACCTGCTACTTTCCGGAGGAGCATTAGTGCACAGTTGACCCTAGAGTCCTTACCAGGTACTCGAACATCGATTAGCCGCCCCTAACATGGGAATCAGACGCTGTTGTGAGACGCTCCTCCTGGAGAACAGATACGCTCAAGTATGCAGAAGCAAACGCCCTCTTCCCTGTAAGTCTACGAACAAAGTTCTCATCGCGACTGGTTTAACGATCTCACAGCTCGATTGCTCGCATCTCAGCCGGTGCCATGCAGAGGTAGAGATAGGAGTTGCTGAGCAGAGGCTAATAGATCTCAATGGGATCTAGATTGCGAGAAATACCGTGCCCAACGTACTTACCTTGACCCTACCTTTACAGTGCCTCGAAAGGCCTCTAAGAATAACTGTAGGAAAAAAGTAGGAAGCCCCCAAAACACCAAGAAAGTTGGTGTGCGCGTGGGAGAAGGTGCGAGGGGAACTGAGAGGAAGTACACTTCAGCTCTTGTGATGATTGCTCACCTCGAAAATGATTGTAAGCAGCTTTCTGTGTAAGCTTGTGGGAGCTATTCCCGACACTTATTACGGTCCGCTCCTTAGTAGACGTAAGCGAAAGCTCACCTATTTCGAAACGGTCTCCAGTTGCAAGAGTCGTTGAAAAGAGGGATCCGGCAGCGACCGACCCTATCCAAAGCGACCCTGTTACAGGACAGAGTGAACCCCATGGCTAGCACTCCACCGCTATCTGGGAATGGGCAGTCGCTTGTTGCACTGCATTGCAACACACACGGGTCAAGGCTAACCGAGATCCAACTCTTTACGAACAGGTATATTCCTTGAATCCAAGAAACCACGTCCAAGGTAAAGCGCAGTTTCGAGTTCAAAAGGAATCGCTCAAGAAACTTCTTGAGCGATTCCTGGCAGAAACTTTCTACGGTGACGGCCATTTGAATTGTCATTTCTTCGCAACTGCGTACTGCGATGGTAGAAAAGCGGTTTCTTGGGCGATTCAGGCAAGGAATTTCCCATGCATCAAGATAGGCCGAGAAATTCCTTCTGAACTGCAAACAGACCTACCCCGCAACTATCTCGGGATAGGTATAAGTGGTAGATCAAACCCCACACCAACGCCACTATCCAAGGTGTTGGACTGGCAGTAGGAGAAGATATTCTGCATTACGTGATTAAATTGGAAACTGAGTTGGAAGTCAATGCGGTAACTATCAAGTTTCTCTTTGTGCTCACCGTGGCTAGTGTATACATGGCTCCTAGGAACAGGGTTGGAGTTGGACTGGAAATCATCGTTGTAGGTATGCTGCAGCATGCAGGACGTCGTTCGGTAGTTGCCTACACCGCATCTAATTGTGGGCGACTAAAACGCCATTGACACATCATGGGGATGACATAATGATGATTAAAGAGGTAAGTGGTTACTACATTTACTGTATATGCTGGGTAGTTCAGTACTGAACGGTGGGAGACCGTACCACTGGGGTCTAGTCAGTGGTCGATCTTTCCATTGGTTATTGCTACGTCGCTAGTCAGCTTATATGGCAAGTAGACGAAGATCTTCATGGTATTGACCACCGTAGAACCCCTGTCTACTGCACCTGGGTGGAGTATTAAGAAGCTGGACTGGGACGGCATCTCTTGAGATATTCGTCGCCAATTTCCTGATGGCCACGGCGTACTGACTCCTTCCTAGTGGAGTACGTTAATCCATGAGGCCGCCAAACGTCACATCGCAAAGGCAGGCGATAATAGTGGTTGTGAAAAGCTATCATAATGAACTACCGAGGTCAACCGGGCTATTATACTTTAGCGCAAGCACCTTTGAGCCCTTCGTAGGCAGACACCTGATGAACCCGCATGGCCTAGTAAGCTGACAGATTTTTTATCTTGCGCCTGCCATGACCAGGGAAGTCATCTAGGATGCCAGAGAGGAAGCGTGGGTTGACTCTATGTGTACAGCAATTCAGAGCACTACTTCAGCGGAACTATGGAGAAAGGTTAAAGCTGTCAGTGGTAAGAACAGACACGCGGATATGGTCATAAAACTAGAGGACAGCTTCACCCATGGTGCGGCCGCCGTTGCTGAGGTTTTGCTGATCAATTTCCGCCAAGGTATCGACAAATAGCAACTTCAGCGAATCCTTCCTGCATGCTAACTCATTGGCGGACGCCGAGGTCTGCAACTTGCTTGAAGACGAAAGTGACCCCAATCTAGTAATGGACTACAATAAGGGCTTCAGTTGGGCCCTCAGCCATGACACTGGAAAGACTGCTGGCCCTGATGATATCGGGTATCCTATCCTAAGAGAATTCTCCCTTATCGGCTGGTTGCCCTCCTTGACACTTTCCTTCCTGAGACCTTCCTGAGACTCCCTGAAGCAACACCTCAGGATCGGCATGCCAAGGAATCTTCGTACTGTCGTACAGAAAAAAACAGACGTCACTTCACATTTCTACACATTTATTTCCGGACATTTCCGAAAGATTCTTAACTCGATTGACGGCGGAACTTGTCCAAACTTCCCAACCCCCCTTCGTTCCTTCAGCAGACATAACCGAAGTTCTGCCTAAAATAGCGGAGTTCTGCTGTCCTTCTCGCTTTGCCACGTTTTCACTTATCCTTCAACTTCTTCTTGGCGGTAATAAAACTGGTTGAACTCCGCACTACTCAACCTTTCAGGTTGGCAGCTCTTTTTACAATCCCTTAACATAGCCGAAATGGAGCTCAGTTGGGCCCCTGACCTTTTATGTTCGGGCAGTGACCCGAGTTCACAAGACATAGTGTTCGTGTCCGTTAAGCAATCTGTCACAGAATCCTTTCGAATTGCTTTCGCGTTAAATGATTCATATGGATTTCAGGTTTCCTTTCGGGCTACCGACAGGATGCTTCTTTCCATCTGGTGGTGGGTTTTGGAAGCAGCGTAGATGGTGGCGACGTACGGTAGACTCCTAAACTATGGACTAAAGTACCTGACGAAGAAAACGAAAACTACCTGCACTATTTTATGGCTTTAGGACATTTGGTCGAAAGACATTTAGTCGAATGACGTTTGGTCGAATGACATTTGGTCGAAAGTACGTTTGGTCGAAAGGACATTTGGTCGAATGGACATTTGGTCGAAAATTAGTTTTAAGATAATTAATTACACGACATTTAGTCGAAAGTGTATTTGGTTGAATGAGCAGTTAGTCGAATAGCGATTTCGCACATTTTATAAATTCATTTGTGTGTTTATTGTAGGCAATAATGTTGGCATTAACATTGGTTACATCTTGCTAGAGGTTTTCGACTGGAAATATTATGCTTTGGCGATTCTGGCTTTCTCAGTCTAGGGAATCCAAACGATTAAATTTTCATTTTTCTAAATTTTCTTTCATGTTACCTATTTGAATTGTGTTTGAATGGTACAGTAGCTGACATTTTAATGGATATTTTTCCTTCTTTCAAACATTGGCTGTTCTTCCAAGCAGAAAGTTTCATTGCGTCTTAATGTACCAACTGCGAGTTTTTCATCAGAGATTTTTCCTTCTTTTGAACATAGGCTGTTCTTCCTCAATGTGTTAGAGGTGTAGATTTTTTATCAGATATTTTCCTTCTTTTATCTGATGTTCTTCCAAGTCCATAATTCAACTAAGTGTGTTCATATGTTCAAGCTGCTTACATTACATCAGATGTTTTTCCTTCTTTTAAACATAGGCTATTCTTTCATGCAGTATTGCATTCGAATGAACGCGCCTCAAAAATCAACTGAGCGCTTTCAATTTTTTGATTGAGAAAGCATTGAACTTGCGTGTAAGAGATTTTGCTGCTCAAGAACGCCCCGCTTAGATCTCCATACGGCTCTGAGTACATAGCACTTATCTTCGTCATTAAATCCTATATGTCTTTTTAAGATACTGCTCAACAATTTGGATTTTTCGGAACCCACGATGGCTGGTACACTCTCTCAGGAGATGAGTTTTTGAATCCAACGATTGCTAAAATTGACAAAAAATGGCGGAAATATGACCATTTTTGTTTCACAGGTACCAGGGAACCATGCTAGCTATAGTATGCTACGGGTGCAGTTCTTGCTATTAGTTCATGCGGTGCTCAATTTGCGTGTTCAAATATATTTGATCGCAGTGTGCGAGTTTAAACTTGAACACAAATTGATCGTGTTCAAATGCATCACTGCAATTCGGTTCTGAACTCCTGTGCGCACAACAATGCATGACATATATGAGGAATAATTTCTGATGGGATGCGTATATAACCCGGTCGTTCCGGTCAACCGGGGTTCTGGAAAATCTGGAAATCTAATGTATTGGCGTTTATTTTCAGTCATGGCTCGTTGACAGACCTTATCTGGAATGGTCAACTTTGTTATTTTGACTGTTATGACAAGTCGAAAACTCCGTTAACCCTCCTAAGATGTTATGTTTAGCGCGCCACGATGGCGTAGTACACGTTCAACGTGTCTATCTGGATCATATTGACCCCAACATCCTACAAGGTTTAATGTATTGTATAATCATGTGCTTGAAACCACGGATTCTTCGAAGTCGATGTTGACTACACTGGTACAGTAAGAAATGCTTTAAATAGCGTTTCTGAACCGAATGAGCCCACGATTATTGAAATCTGTGAAAACATGGCGGAGGTTTTGCCACTTTAGTTTCGGGGGTCTCAGAGTACCCTGCAGGCGTTTAATTTGGAGTTCAGGCGTATTCCAAATTTTTTCTCTTCCAAAAATGGATTTCGACCAAATGTCCATTCGACCAAATGTCCGTTCGACCAAATGTACTTTCGACCAAATGTCATTCGACCAAACGTCATTCGACCAAATGTCTTTCGACGAAATGTCATAGATTCATTTGGTCTATACCCCTCCATCAGCGTTTCCTTCTTTCTTTCTTTGGGGATAGGAATAACTAACACTTCTTTTCACTCGTCAGGTATAGCACCTGTTTACCATACTTGGTTAAAGGTGTAAGTGTTCGCATTTCAGTGTGATGTGTTTTTGAGATTTTGTTGGAATATGAATCATGTATTGTTATAAAATAGGAAAAAAAAAACAGGTGCTATACCTGACGAGTGAAAAGAAGTGTTAGTTATTCCTATCCCCAAAGAAAGAAAGAAGGAAACGCTGATGGAGGGGTATAGACCAAATACCCTTAATTACCCGCTCGAGCAGATGGTTAACCGTCACCTGTCAACAGAACTGAGAAGACATGAACGTATCCTCCTACAGCAACACGCATTTCGGTGGGGCTCTGGATTTTGGAGAAAGCGTCCAGTGAGGACCTGCGATGAGGTCGCTAAAAGACCTATACAAGGCCTACGACATGACATGGTCCTGACAATCCTCAAGAGTTGGGATATCCAAGAATGAGACCACATTGCTATCCGTCAGCATCGGTGAGCACGCAGTCGAAGACGTGCGCGAGATGAAACTGCTTGGCCTTCTGATTGATAATAAGCTAGCCTTTATCAAGCACGCGAAACAAGTGAAGTAGAAACTCAACACTAAGTTAAACATCCTTCGGGCGCTGAATGGACGATTCGGTGGATACTGTCGGAGTGTGGAAGGCTATCACTGGAACATCTGGTAAGGGAAAATCTGTCTATAAAGGCTGCGCGTACCCTGAGCGTGCCTCAAGCCAGTGGCACGATCTTACGCCGACGAATCGCTCGCTAACCCGACCAGAAGCTCCTAACAAGATTATAACAAAATTATTACAACCGTTGTTAGAAATAACACAATTTGATATAATTTTGTTGGAAGAATTCGTATATGTGAATAATCATAACTAAATTGTAATAAAATTTGTTATTATTTTAAAAACAAAACTATAACAAAACTTGTATTATTTATTCAAACAGATATATAGCAGCATTTGCTACATTATGAATATCAAAATAATTGCCCATAACAAAATATCGTAACACATTTATTGCAGTATTTGCTACATTTTTTGTAACAAAATAATTTCAAAATGTGTTAGGGTTTTTATACTGACGCGAAATAGTTTGATTATTTTTGTAATACTGTCCACCCGAGTCAAAAGCCATAAAACAAAACTTATAGCATTCATTTAGAACGCAACACTAAAATCGTCATGTTTTAACACTTCCGTTACGCTTTTTTGTGTGAAAGTCCTAAAATTTTAGTATGGACCGTAACGTTCGGTTGTACTTTTGCATCTCCCTTGAGCGACGCGTAATTTGGGGACGGCGTCATATTTGTTTAAAAGTTATAATCTGCCAAATTCTTCCCAAACCAGCAGTGCTTTGTAGCGTTTTATAGAACATACTTTCTGCTGGAAGCTGTGGCGAAGAACCTGTTGACGCAACAGTATTTTCTAGAATCTACATGATGTTGGGTTAGTTTTGTGGCACAATTGTTAAGTCTTGTCTGGTGTGAAACAAAACAAGTAAACATTGACAATCTTCCCCTTCATCAGATCATAAGCTTTTCTGTCTTCTCTGTGAACCTTTGTTTTGTATTCTTACGCGATAGGTAGTCGGCTAAACAACGTGAAAAAAGGTTTGGAACTTTTTATCAGATCGTTTTCAAATTTTAGTCGGATATCAAAGATATAGTAGACGTTCGATAACTGCAACATGTTTACGTTTCACTTAGCGAACAAAAATCCGATAACTGGAACGCCTGACAGTAACAACAAACCATCAACTGACGTTAAATGAACGTGAACTTCACCCGTCTGTTCATTTGAGCTAACATGGCGAACCCATTTTGACATTTGGAGGTGCTTGCAGTTAAAAAGCATTGCAGTTAAACCGCTTGCACTGACCGAACGTCTACTGTAATAACCTTTCTGAAAGTAACCGTTTCCGAGATATTCGGAATTTTACTTCATGAGTTTCTCAATATGTAAGAAGATGTGCTATTTTCATAATTTATTCGATGCTCCATCAACAACATTATGTTATTTCCAACACATTTGTATATCCCAAAAACAATCACTCACTTGATTGGACGAACAGTTCGAAAGTTATAGGAAGATTGTGAACTTCATTTTGTAGAAACGATTGAAGTTTCTAACGTGAAATGATGATAATGGGTTGTTTTTATCGATAAACTCTAAGTAAGAACAAAGAAATACAACTTCGGAATAAGTGAATTCTCAGTTTGTAAATCAATCATGCGTTTTATTGTTTTAAACAAGTGTCATTTCTGCGTGAGCATTCCTATCAACCAGATTTGGATTTCCTTTATAGTGCTTTATCTGACGATAGTGTGCCATCGATTCAATACACACTTAAAAAAAATGACGGATTACGGTACGTAAAAATCACAGAACGTTCGGTATGTTTGTTTACGAATATCACTGTACGTACGGTAAATTTTACAAATGATCAGTAAATATTACAGACCGTACGGTAGTTTTTCACAAATTTACGGCGATTTTATGAGAGCACAAAAAAACCTCTATTTTCATAAAAAATGTCGATCATGGGATTGAATACACGGCCTTCTGATCAGGAACCACACTTGCTGCCACTGTACAAGACAGTCTTGCTTGGAGATGATGCGCAAATTCTAATAGAACTGAAGCTCAAAGCTGCCGGCGTGGCTGTCAAACGCATTTTACAGTAGTACGGTAAATACTCCCATCACCGGTTTGTTCGGTAAAATATTCACAGTTCTTCTGTACATATGTCTGATTTCACCGGTTCTTCGGTGACTTCTTAGAATTCACCGATTTTCTCCTGTAATTTCATCAATTTCGCCGTAATACTGTAGTATGCTTGTTTACAGACCAGCTTCGGTGATTTTTTTCACCGAATACTGTAATTTATTCTAAGTGTGTACAAATCAATATCCATCGATATCGAAAATCTCTCACTGGTTGACCGGGATGGTTCAGGCAATTTGGCCGATAAAACCCTCAAGACGAATAGAACAATCCTGTCGATAATACCCAAAGTCATCCTATCTAAAACGACGGATGTTGCATGTGCTGCAATTTGCGACCGGACGAACAATGTTTCCGTTACATGGAACTACGTTTTGTATGCCTTCCAATACATTTGAGTTGAATTTTATACAAATGACGTATTTTTACACGCGAAAACATTAGATCGATTACAATAAATACCAAAACAGTACTGCTGTTCTAATTTTGCCAAAATGTATACCAAGTAGTGAATGGTATTCAACATGGAGAAAGCAAAAGTGGAACTAAATAATTATAACATGGAATTTATTTGTTCTACGCAGAAAAATGGCGCTTGTTTAAAACAATAAAACACATGGTTGATTTTCAAACTGAGAATTTACTTATTCCAAAGTTATATTTAATTGTTTTCATTTAGAGTTTATCGATAAAAACAACCGATTAGCATCATTTCATATAATGTCAAAAATTTCATTTGTTTCAACGAAATAAAAACCATAAACATGGTCCTAAAACACTCACACATCTATAAAATGCTTACCCCAACATCGCCACAACGAAGAATGTGCAGCAAATCCATCACGCCAACTTCCAAGTGCAGCTATATTTTGCTTTGACCTTAGGGAGCATTTATTAAGTACGTCACGATAAAATTGGAAATTTTCAACCCTCCCTGCCTTATCCAAAAGTGACGATAAAGTTAATGGATGACCCCTTATGTGATACATTCCATTTCATTGCTTAAAATAAAAACAAATGGAATATCACTAAATTATATCTACAGCTGCTATCATATCTGCATATGATATAATTGTGATAGATTAAAACAAAATCACTAACGACAAATCAAGTCTATTATACGTCAACGAGCTCAATGTGACGTCATACTACCCCGCTCGTGTGCGTCTGACAAACAAGGATTTGAATGAGGAAACTAGAAATACGCAGAACCAGTAAAGCTTCTATCACCGCCCTCTTCAAGTGTTGTGATGGCGTCATTGGCAAAGGCGTCAGATTGTTACCGATGGTAGGTGTCTTGGTTCGAATCCCGTTCGGACCCGAAAATATTATAACGTACTGGAAACTATTTTTTTTGTGACCAACTTTTTCTAAAAATAGAATAACACACTTAAAAATATTTACCCAAAAAATGAGTATACAAATTTAGTTTTTACCCTTAAAGGTTGTCAATAAATTATAACACAATTTGTTATAATTTTGTTAAATTCTATCATATTTCATGGAACAAGTTTTGTAATATTTTTGTTATGTTCTTAACAAAAGTTATTACATTTTTGTTCTTTTCTTGTGGGAACTTTGTTAGAATTTTTGTTATTTTAACTACTAACGGTACATGTTTTATAACAACTCTTGTTATAAAAATTTATTGTAACAAAATAACACAGCTTGTTATAATTTTGTAATGTCCATCTAGTCGGGAACGAACATGGCAGCGGCCTCTGGGATGCGGACGTCCCAAACATCGACTAGCGAGTGAAGGACGTTTGTGGGACTGGTATAAACCCTGAAGTAGCCTTGGTCACTTCAGCTGCTTCTATGTGGATCGGTCAAACTTTTTCATTGATGGCTCATCATGTACAAGTGGAAGTAGGTTATGGAGTGTCTGGGGGAAGCTACATATATAAACCGGTGTGGCCGGTTACCCGGTCTCTGTGGTATGTTCTCAGCTGAAGCCTATGCATTGCTGCAAGCATGCAGACTCCGCGAGTTGTCGATCTGCCCAAGAGCATGGGAAAGTTGGACAGCCTTACTGGTTGAAGGGCAAGGGTACACTAATATAACCTTTTTCTGGTTGCCTGGACACACAGGCATCCCAGGAAATGAAGCTGCCGATGTTCTAGCGAATCAGAGACGTCCTGCTCCACAGGAGGTAACCTCCGTTCCTCTATTGAATCAAACAGATCTCGAGGTATGCGTGGAATGCACCCAAACACTACAACCGGGAAGCCTTCCTCTGCAAGACACAGAACGACCTTACCTCTAAATGTTCACACCATGGATCCCGCACAACATCTCCTGCAGCGTTACGATGCCAAATTTGCGGTATTTCAGTACATCGGCGAGTATGCGGGTACAATTGGGAGATCTTCAGCTCCTCGTACCGAGTTTCCAAACGCAAGTCCTTTTCCGTCTCCGCCACGCACCGTTCTCCTGCACACCGCCGAAGATCGTCCTTAGCACGCGTCGCTCGATAGCTCCGAGTGCTTGCAGGTCCTCCTCGAGCATGGTTCATGTCTCGTGCCCGTAGAGGACCACCGGTGTTATTAACGTTTTGTACATGGTGCGTGGGTGAATCTTTTTCGACCGCAGTTTCTTCTGGAGTCCGTAGTAGGCCCGACTTCCGCTGATGATGTGCCTCCAAATTTCACGGCTCACGTTGCTGTCAGCCGTCAGTAAGGATCCGAGATAGACGAATTCCTCCACAACCTCGAAAGTATCCCCGTCTATCGTAACATTACTACCCAGACGGATCCGGTCGTGTTCGGTTCCGCCTACCAGCAAGTACTTTGTTTTTGAGACATTCACCACCAGTCCGACCTTTGCTGCTTCGCGTTTCAGGCGGGTGTACAGCTCTGCCACCGTTCCAAATGTTCTGGCAATAAGGTCCAAGTCGTCCGCAAAGCACACAAATTGTCCGGATTTTGTGAAAATCGTTCCCCGGCTGTTGAGCCCGGCTCGTCGCATCACACCTTCCAGAGCGATGTTGAAGAGTAGGCATTAGAGTCCATCACCTTGTCGCAGTACCCCGGCGAGATTCGAATGAACTGGATAGTTCACCCGAAACCCTTACGCAGTTTTGCACACCGTCCATCGTTGCTTTAATCAGTCTAGTCAGCTTCCCAGGAAAGCCGTTTTCGTCCATGATGATTCTCCATACCTCTGCGCGGTCGATACTGTCGTATGCCGCATTGAAGTCGATGAACTGGTGATGCGTTGGGACCTGATATTCACGGCATTTCTGGAGGATTTGCCGTACGGTAAAGATCCGATCCGTTATCGACTGGCCGTCGATGAAGCCGGCTTGATAACTTCCCACGAAATCATTCGTTTTAGGTGACAGACGACGGAAGATGATCTGGGATAGCACTTTGTAGGCAGCATTCAAAATAGTGATCGCCCTGAAGTTCTCACATTCCAAATGGTCGCCTTCTTGTGAATGGGGCAGATTATCTCTTTCTTCCACTCCTCCGGTAGCTGTTCGGTTTCCCAGATCCTGACTATCAGCCGATGCAGACAGGTGGCCAACTTTTCTGGGCCCATCTTGATGAGTTCAGCTGCGATACCATCCTTACCTTGAAATACAGAACCAAATTTTATTTTCTGTCCTAGTTAAGACGTCACGTCAATAGAAAGAAGAAGTATTTTATTTTAGCATTAGGAATAACGTCGACTTGTCTGCAAACTGCAAATCGTCAACGACAACCGTATACGACCACACAACCATTGACTGGGGATGTTTATGTCGCATCGTTGACCCACAAAATCCAAAACCTAAATCCGTCAACACGACGAGTTGTGACTCTCCGCACAGAGTAGGTACGACACCGGACATCCCAATCCCAACCGACCGACCAACCAGCTGTGTGTTTAGTATCACGTGTTGAATGAAGTGCTAAATTGATGGCATAGTTACTGGATGACAGGTTGTCGTGTTCAAGTCTACTATGGTCGGCCGGTCGACTTCGCCGGTCGCATCTTCTGAGAAATCGATAGGTCTTTCCGCGACCGCGGCGGAATGGCGACGACGCAGCGGAAGAGTGAATTGCGGTTTTTTTCTCCCGACTTCTCGCTTCAAGCTTCAAGCGAGTTAGACAAATGACACGTGATTCGAGTGACATCGACAGTGTTTGGGAGTTGGTCCGGGGCCAAAGCTGCTCATCTTCATCGCCGCCGCGCCATTGATAATGATGATGGCTCCCGCAGAAATGACAAATGAGACACCGTGACTTTGCGCCGGTGGGTGTGTGTGTAGTGTGTATGTGTATGTGTTTGTGAACGTGGGTGGCCGGCCATCCAGCCAACCCAACAGCGCTAAATCCGGTATCCATACAGTTTATTAGGGACCATCGCGAACCAGTGAATTTTTGATCGGGGTCATATTTCAAAGGCCATTGAATTTCATTAGCGATTTGGTGAGCGCAGGCGAGGAGCATGGTGTGGTTTGGCCTGGCCGGTAGTAGTAAAGCTCATGAATAATGCATACTTGGGGATGGGACAATGGCGACGCAAGCGATGATGAAAGTTTTAACTACGGTAAACGTCAGTCAAGTTTGACGTTGTTGGGTGATTTTTGGGATGGGGGACTGTTTTTGGGGATTACTTTGTAACAGGATAACTTTGATTTAGTAGTGTTTCGATGGTGGGGTGGTGATCAAGGTTATTGCAGAACTTGGTTTTCTAGATATTATCACTGTCTTAAAACTTCATGGTGTCAAAAGTTTCGGTTGACACTAGGGTTGATAAATCAAACCGAGCATTTGTTCTTTTGTTACATTGATCTTTAACGATATCAAATTTTCTTCTCTCTTTTCAGGTTTGTACCCACGTCAAATAAGGATTCTAATAAATCTATAGTTGGTAGGAATTATGTTCAAATTGTGAGTCGCAGGAGTGCTTTCCTTTGTAAAAGGATGATTTTTTTAGTATTCCAAATCTAGGTCAAGGCACGTATTGTATTAAAGAGGGGACAGAAGCGTTTCTAGAAATTAAGAGCTCTCCGGAGAAGATTTAAAAGGCTCCTGGAGGGCGATATACAAGCATTTGTTGGCGGTTCCAGAGTTTCGCCCTGAAACTCTCATGACTTACATACCTTACATACCGGTCAGTCTAGGGCCTGCTGTACGAGGCAGTCGTCTCCATTCCACTCGGTCCATGGCTGTGCGTCTCCTGTTCCGCACTCTGCGAAGAGTCCGCAAATCATCATCCACATGATCGACCCACCTAGCTAGATCGACCAACCGATATCGTGTTGACGTGACACGCCCACCGTAGCCTCCCGAATTTCGCGGTGTGGACGATGGTTGGTTATCTCAGCAGCTGATGCAGCTCATGGTTCATTCGCCTTCTCCAAGTTCCGTCTTTTATCTGCACTCCGCCGTAGATAGTACGCAACACCTTCCGTTCGAAAACTCCAAGGGCGCGTTGGTCCTCTGCACGTAGGGTCCATGTTTCGTGCCCATAGAGGACGACCCGTCTAATCAGCGTTTTGTAGATAGTTAACTTCTTGTTACGGTGAACTTTATTCGATCGTAGAGTTCTGCGGAGTCCAAAGTAAGCACGATTTCCTGCCACAATGCGCCTCTGAATTTCTCTGCTGGTGTCGTTGTCGGCGGTCACCAGTGAATCCAAGCACACGAATTCTTCAACCGCCTCGATTTCATCACTGTCGATAGAAATTCGGGGTGGCGGGCGCGGTGATTCCTCCCTGGAGCCCTTTGCTATCATGTACTTTGTCTTCGACCCATTAATGACTAGTCCGATTCGCCTGGCTTCACTCTTTAGTCGATTGTACGTTTTCGCCATCGTCTCAAATTTTGGAGCTATAATATCAATATCATCAAAGAAACCAAGCAGCTGAACGGACGATATTAACCTTTATGTTTCCGACAAACTTTTTGCTTTTTTCTACACCATTTGTTTTAAATGGGCGCTGGGTACCCGGGTACCCTGTCGGCCACACAAGGGTTAAACAGCAAACACGAAAGAACATCACCTTGCCATAACCCTCTGTGCAATTCGAAGGGACTCGAGCTAGGACTCGAGAGTGTCCCTGATACTCGAACTACGCACATCACTCGATCCAACGTCGCCTTGATTAATCGTATCAGTTTATCCGGGAATTCTTATTCGTGCATAATCTGCCATAGCTGGTCTCGATCGATTGTATTATACGTCGAATCGATGAACAAGTGATGTGTGGGCACGTTGTATTCGCGGAATTTCTGCAACACTTGGCGGGTGGCAAACATCTGATCCGTTGAATTCCAGGGCTGAGATTCTTAATAATGAAAACTAGTCACGGAATTAGTTCTACTCATAAATTAATAAGTGTTGGGGAAGTTTTCAGTTTGGACGTCGGAAGAACAATCCTGATAGCGGGTCCGTTAGACACAGCTTCAAAGCTAGAAATTTTATTTGCATGTTAATTTTAAGCATATTTAGGAATAAGTTTTACTCACATTTGGTGTTCTTTTACAAATTCTAGGTTATTTTTGTCCTCACTGTGTTCTTCGTTGTAATTCTACCTGTGATAATAGTTCTAAGTTTAGGTTAACAAATTCAATCGTGTATTACACATTTTTACCTTTAGAAAGCACAAATAGTAAATAAATTCAAGTAGAATAAGTTTTCAAATTAGTTTTAAGTTTAGAGTAATCTTTAGCTTTAGCTACAAATTTGTTGCTACACTGGTGATCTCAAAAAAACTGTTTCTCCTTGCTAGTGCCCAATGACAATTCTTCATCAGCCGTCACCGCATGGCGGATGATTATTGCGAAGGGCGTACCGCGTACTCACTCCTTCGAGTTCGAAAAACTGCACAGTGGTTCGCCAACATCCCCCCGCCCGTGTAGTTCCGGTACGCCAGACTCCGGTACTTCTGGCTCGTCTTTCGGCACCCTTTTTACCTCCAGTAACGCCAACTTCGTTGCTGGCCGGTTGACCAGTCCTCGTGCTGTTTGCACAACTGCTCTGCGCACCTGGCCATCCTTCCCTGATAGAACTTCTACCACTCTTCCACGAACCCATCCGTTCCGCTTTCCTTCTTCTACCACGACAACCAGATCCCCTGGTTTCAGTGGCCTCACTGGCTGGAACCACTTGGTACGTCGTGTCAACGTGGGAAGATATTCGCGGACCCAGCGAGTCCAGAAAGTATCGACGAGATACTTCGACAACTTCCAGCTGTCTCTTAGTAGTGCCTGCTCCTTCTCAATATCCCGACTTGGTTGATTGATGCCTTGCGTTCCGTATAGCAGGAAATGATTGGGCGACAGTGCTCCCTGGTTCACATGATCCAGCGGGACGTAGGTCAGTGGTCTGGAATTCACGAAGGACTCTGCCTCCAGAGCTATTGTCTCCAGGACTTCGTCACTGGGGTGGCGAGGATGATCTGCAATTGCCGACATTGCCGCCTTCACTGACCACACCAAACGCTCCCATGATCCTCCCATGTGGGGGGCGAGTGGGGGGTTGAAAAGCCATCGTGTGTCAGAGTTCGTAAAGGTTGTTGCACAGCACTCTCCGATCGCACGAAGTTGTTCCCGAAGCAGGTTGTTCGCGCCCACAAAATTGGTTCCGTTGTCGGAACAGAAAGTTGCGGGAGACCCTCTGCGCGCAACGAATCGACGGATGGCCATGACACACGACTGCGTCGATAAGCTGTGGACCACCTCGAGGTGCACGGCCCTGATGGACAGGCACGTGAAAAGAGCGATCCATCGTTTTACCGTGCTACGTCCTTGCTTCACGAAAACAGGCCCAAAATAGTCCACTCCGGTATGAGTGAACGGTCGGATGAACGATGTTAGCCGAATTTCGGGTAATGGTGCCATCATTGGCTCTTGGGGAGTCGCCTTCCGCACACGGCAATACTGACATTGTTTGGCTACCTTCGATACAACCGAACGGAGTTTTGGTATCTGGAAACGTTGCCGCAATTCATTAAATACCGTCTCCTTGTTTCCGTGTAGGAAACGAATGTGGTAGCTTTCCACAAGCAGTTCCGTTACCCGATGTTCCTTCGGGAGAAAGATAGGGTATTTCAGGTCCGTGGATACAACAGGGGCTGCAGTTATGCGACTGTTCATCCGCAGCACTCCATTGCTGTCCAGCATCGGTGACATGTTGAACAGGGCGCTCGATCTCTCCAACTTCCGAGGTTCTTCACGAGGGTGTTCTTTGTTGTACAGAAGCGTAGAGTATTCCTCCGAGTATGCTTCCCTTTGCACTTGCCTCCACAGCAGTGTTTCCGCACTCTGCAGTTCTTCCTGCACCAACGGTCCGTTCACCTTCAGGCTAAGGAACCGTTTGACCGCTCTGATAACGTAGGCTGTAGCTCGTACTAATCTTGTCCATTTGGAAAACCTCTCGACAGCTACGATGAACGGTGGATGCAGCTTTCGATGGTGCAAGAACGCTGATCCCATGTCTTCCGTTGTTACGAAATCCTCCGATGTATGTTCAGTCCATTTTTCCGTCGTGTCGGATAGAAAACTTGGGCCGGAGTACCACCAATCTTCTGGGTTGAAACTTGGTCCGTCCTTCCACTTCGTTGCCTGATCAGCAACATTCAGTTTTGACTGAACCTTCCTCCACTCGCCGATGGTGGTCGTAGTTAAAATCTCTCCAACTCGAAATCCGACGAACTGATGGTAACGCCGTGTTTCAGACCTCAGCCACGCCAAGACCGTTGTAGAGTCTGTCCAGAGATATCGTGCCGAGATAGGGATTGTTAGAGCCTTGCATATGGTGTCCAGTAAACGGCTCCCGATAAGAGCCGCTTGCAATTCCAACCGTGGAATGGATAACGGTTTCAGCGGCGCTACTTTCGTCTTCGCCGCTATCAGCGTACATCGTGGGATCCCGTTATCGGAACTTCGCAGGTTTTTTTTTTTTTTTTTAATTTATTTAACGACACTTTACACTTAAAAGTGCTTTCGTGTCGGATAGTTTAATATATTTTACAATTGAAGTATAATTTTGCTAAATCATTTTGAAGATATTTCAAAGCTTATCCTTTTTTTACATTTCCTAGATCGCGTAATCCTCCAGCCTAAATCTGGAGAATCAGCAGTATCATTTCTTTCTGATATATTTTCAGTTTTTTGTTCTTCACTGCGCATTCGTTCTGTATCGTTATCATCACTTGATGTTCTTGCTGACAGTCGCCGCTTCGTGGTGGTTTGCAGTTCGCCGTCAGTTGCGCTATCTCCACTGTTGCCGTCGTCGTCATCGTCATCATTGTCGGTTTCATTCGATATTGTTGGTTGATCATCGCTACGGTTTGTTTGAACAGTAGCAGAGCACTGGGGTCCAAGCACGTCGGAGCTGGATGCTTGTTTCTGACACTGCTTTTGTTCATCGCATTTCTCGTGTGTTGCGAGTTTCTCACCCTTCGCATAGGTGACAAGCGAAAGTTGGTTGTCGATAGTGATATGAGACGGCACCGGTTTCTTCATCTTCATGCGCACTACTCTTACCCCGTTCGGTAGTCCCACAAAATAGTGTTTCCATACTTCGTTTGATACTTCGCAGGTACGCAACGCAAGCGTATGCATTTTCGCTGGCATCCACAAACATATGGATCTCGGCGCCATTGCATACTGATCTATTACCGGAGAAGAAACACCTTGGGGGCTGTCCATTAATTACGTAAGGGTTTATTGGGGGAGGGGGGGTTTGAAAAATCTTACGAGCCATACAAAAATATTTAGGTCTCCATATAAAAAATCTTACAAGGGGGGGTGGGGGTGTCGAAAAACCGGAAAAATTCCCTTACGTAATAAATGGACAGCCCCTTGGCACGCCAACTTCGTTGATCTTCAGCAGCAGTCCGCTCCATCTACGCCAGTCTTCTAGTATTTCGCAACTAATCGCTTCGTCCCAGTCTAAGCCTTCTCTCCAGATGCGCTGCATGATTAACTTGCCGTGCACTATGAAATGCGCTACCAAACCCAACGGATCAAAAAGAGACATTATGGTCCGTAAGACTTGGCGCTTCGTAGGCGTCGTGTTGTTCAGCACAATGTTCCGTACTTCTTCTTTCAGGTCCAACTCGAACGTGAAGATATCCTCCTCCGGTTTCCACACCATTCCCAAAACTCTTTCGACGATCGACTCCAATTTGACTAGCTTTTGTTCAGCTTCGCTGACTTCTCCGATGCGCTCGAGAACTGCAGGTGAATTTGATGCGAAATTCCGGATCTCCATTCCAGCCATGGCGTGAACGTGTTTCACATCTTCGATAAGCTCCACTGCTTCTTCGACCGTATCAACACTATCCAAAAAATCATCCACGTAGTGGTTTTCGACGATGGCACGGGCTGCCTCAGGATATTGCTGTTTGTAGTCCTCTGCGTTCCTATTTTTCAGGTACTGAGCGATGCAAGGTGAGCACGCAGCGCCAAACGTGGCGACATCCATCACGAAGATCTGTGGAGGTTCTTCAGGGTGCTCCCGGAAGAGAAATCGTTGTGCCTGTCTGTCCTCTTGCCGAATCCGGAATTGGTGAAACATTTCTTTTATGTCTCCGCTAAAGGCTACGCTTTTTTGGCGAAAACGCAGCAGAACAGATGGTAGCGCTGTTAACAGATCCGGCCCTTTCAGCATCAGGTCGTTGAACGAAACACCTTCTGATCGGGCTGCAGCGTCCCAAATAAGACGGACTTTTTCCGGTTTGCGTGGATTTCTCACCACCCCCAGTGGCAAGTACCATACCCGACCCGGTTCTGACGATTCCAACTCGGCAGCGGTAATTCGATGAGCGTATCCTTTGGCAACATACTCCTGAATCAGTTGGTTGACTTTCTCTCGTAGCTGCTCATCTTTTGCCAGCTTACGCTCCAGAGCTTCCGCTCTACGGACTGCCATACTGTAGCTATTCGGAAGGGAAGGTTCATCGTTTCGCAACAACAGGCCAGTTTCCAGCCTACCGTCGATCCTTCGGGTAGTTTTCTGTAATATCTCCAACGTTCTCTTGTCTTGGTCCGATAGTGGGCTCTGGTTGACGCTCGCTTCATCGACCGCCATAAACTGCCTGAACAGCTTGTGTAAATCCGTGTCTGCGCCGTGTAACTCTTGGTGCGTGTGCACGTACTCTACTGGACTACTACCGACGGTATGTTTTCCGAAGAGGCTCCATCCGAGCCGCGTTTTGACCGCGACCAGCTCTCCGTTTCTACTCTCTCGACTTTTCAGTGTACTGATCAGCTTAGCGTTATCTACACCGATGATGAGACGAGGAACAGCACTAGTGTAACTTGACAATGGAAGCTTTCTGAGGTACGGGTGACCCAGACAAAGTTCCTCGTAATCCACCGTTTGGCTTGGCAGTTTTAGTTGGCCAACCGTCCTAGCCTTCAGTGGGAACATGTTTGCTATGTTGTGCCCGGAAATAGCGACATTGACGTGCTGGGAATCTTTCTCGATCCTCGTAATATCTCCAGTCCAGCCCAGACACAACGGCTCAGCCGGTCCCGCTGCACCCAGTTGTTTGGCTACCTCTGCTTCCATCATCGTCGATGAAGATCCATCATCCAAGAACGCGAAGACCTCTACGCTGTTTCCGTTGTAGTGCAGCGTCACGGGAAGGTAACGCATCAAAGCACAAGAGGTAACGGAATGGTGGTTTTGATGGACGATGTTTCTTTCCGTCGGCGTTGATGTTGGAACTGTTCCAGTCTGCACCTTGTCCAGGTGTAGTAAAGCGTGGTGACGCATGCGGCAGTCTCCAACTCCACATTCTTGTTTTGAACGACAAGGCCATGAACGATGAGGGATCAAGCATATTCTACACAGCCCTTTTTGTCGCAAAACCTTCCATCTTTCGTCTACACTCAGTCGCTTGAAGTCTGGACACTCAGCAACACGATGGTCTGTCTTGGAGCAGTGCACGCAGGGCTTGACGGTGGGGTTACTTGATTCAGTCCCAGACGACCCCGATGTATTTGATGAAGATTGATGGACGAACAGCTTCTCCTTCGAAGCTCTTTCTCGTTTCGGCTTCTCCTGCTTCTCCGCCGGCTGTTGTCCTATACCAGTCAGGAGAGTCACGTCGCTGGCCATCGTATCAAGGTCCTTCATGAAGTCGTTGAAGGTCGCCAAATTCACTGTGTGGTAGTGACGCTTAAAGGAAGCCCACTGTAGTTTCAGAGTCGGCGGAAGTCTGTCTACCAGCTCTTGCAGCAACATTGGGTTGCTAATATGCTGATGTTGTTGGGCTAGTATCATGTGTTCCACCATGTTCCCCACGCCCATTCCGAACTTGATCAGGGTTTTCAGGTCATCACCCCTGGGTGAGGGTATTTCGCGCATCCGCCTCAGAAGGGAATGGATAATCACTTCCGGTCTGCCATACAATCGCTCCAGGGTTGCCAGCACGTAGGGAACTGACTCCGGAATCAGCAATCGACTTCTCACGCTTTCCAACGCATGTCCACGTAAACATCGTTTGAGTCTCGCCAGGTTCTCAGCGTCGTTATAGCCGCAAGCCTCTGTCGAGTTGTTGAAGGAACTCAGGAAAAGCGGCCAGTCCTGTGGATCTCCAGCAAACACGGGCAGCTCTTTTGGAATAACTTGGCGAGCTGCACTCGACGAGGTTGCGATTGGCTCGAGTTCTGCCATTGCTCACGCTGATCCGTCCGGTGCTGATGATTTGGTCGCGCCGTTGGTTCCGGGTATGTCTGATGTCCCGGCAGTGGTTCCAACCTAGACGTGCTCGGAAGAGCCCCTTGCTGATAGCCTGTAGACGTCAAATACTCTGTGGAATTCAGAGCATAATCCGGTTGGCCGTACGTTGAATGGAAAGGGATCGATGGCTGATATCCGATGGTTCCAAGATGCGGAACCGATGGCCATGCCGGGTTCCATGTTGCTGCCGTTGGTTTCCTCGCAAAGTTCTCGTATCCGGGGGGAGGCTGATTCACAAATTGGTCTCTAGCACTTGTCACTGTACACTGTTCACGACCGGACGGTGGTTGTACCTCTTGACGATCGGGCACACTGTATTGCTGCTGTTCCACCGGAGGCACAAATGAACGATTCACTTCACTACCGTGACCGGGCACAAAGACGGACGATTTCGGAACGCGTATCTGATTCTGATCGGAAAAAGGTTGCTTCGCGGCTGGTTTTGATTCGCAAAACTGCGCGGATTTCAACGACGGTATTTGACCCATTGTGTTCAACCCTGGGGGAGGTTCACCCGATGTTGGCACAGTGCCCAGAGAATGATATAGTGCTAATTGACCCTGAACTGCTCCTAGCTGATTGCCTGGCTTGGCTAGATTTCTATGGGTTTGTCTATGCCCTGACTGTCTACCTACGATTTGCTTTATTGTTGGTATTAAAGGTGTACTGGTTTGGCCTACTTCTGGTATAGGATGCAATCTGACGTGCAAGGTACTAACGCTAGTTCTCACCTGGCTCTCTGAAGACAAACCTGAACCGGTAGGTGACGCAACTCGTACACCACCCCGCGTCATACCTGCATTGGTTTTCGTATAGGCTGCTCTTGCCTTCTGCTGTACCCGTTCTTCGGACTCCAGTTCACCGGTAGTAAGCACTCCAGTATGCCTGCGGGATGACGGAATAGCTCCGGCCGACGTGTCTGTCCCCGAGCCTTGGTGGGACGTAGGTACTTGGGCCGCTACTGTGAACTCCGTGGAACGAACGGTTTGCTGCTCTTCAAGAACGCTGACGACGCTGGTCGTCTTGTTGGGTTCAGCTTCTCGGTCGCCTTCGGCCGATGCGGGTTGGAGTGCTTCTTCGGGAATAGCTGCTAACGTGATCTGGTCTTCGGATTCATCTGCTGGAGTACGCAGGGTTCCATCTAGGCTTGTGGATACGATTTGAGCCGACGTGGTAGCTACTTGACTATTTGCTCCATCTGTCTGACTCGATGCACCGACCCACTTCTTGGTACTCTCGCGGATTTGCCTGGAACTCACTCTGCTCTTGACGCTACGATGCTCATCCTCATCCTGCAGTTGTGCGTCAAGGATGGCAAACTGTTGTTTCTCGAAGTCCTCCTCGACCTGACGCCGCAGTCGCTGGAACTTCTCAGCATCTTCGAGCTCCCGGAGACGGTTTTGCTTCTCCTTCTCAAGCTGTTGCAGCCGCAGTGCCACCCGTGCTGAGCTGCTACCACTATGTGACGTTCGCCGGGAGCTGCGGCTAGTGCGGTGGGATGAAACAGTGACGACTTCATCGCTCTCGACGCACCTCTTGCAGGTGAAACTCCGATCGGGATCGGCAATCGAGTCTCCCACGTCCGCGCACGAATAGTGTACGTACCCGTCACAGCGGTCACACTGGACCAGATTATCGGCGTTGTTCGGTCTGTTGCACATTATACAGTGGCTGTCCGATGGATCCATTGTTCCTTTGTTCGGATGGCAACCACATGTGCTTCGAAACAATCGCAAATCTTTGAAGATTTTTGTTGGGGAAGTTTTCAGTTTGGACGTCGGAAGAACAATCCTGATAGCGGGTCCGTTTGACACAGCTTCAAAGCTAGAAATTTTATTTGCATGTTAATTTTAAGCATATTTAGGAATAAGTTTTACTCACATTTGGTGTTCTTTTACAAATTCTAGGTTATTTTTGTCCTCACTGTGTTCTTCGTTGTAATTCTACCTGTGATAATAGTTCTAAGTTTAGGTTAACAAATTCAATCGTGTATTACACATTTTTACCTTTAGAAAGCACAAATAGTAAATAAATTCAAGTAGAATAAGTTTTCAAATTAGTTTTAAGTTTAGAGTAATCTTTAGCTTTAGCTACAACTTTGTTGCTACACTGGTGATCTCAAAAAAACTGTTTCTCCTTGCTAGTGCCCAATGACAATTCTTCATCAGCCGTCAACGCATGGCGGATGATTATTGCGAAGGGCGTACCGCGTACTCACTCCTTCGAGTTCGAAAAACTGCACAGTGGTTCGCCAACAATTAGTTTTTTGATTTTCTACTCAGTATCCATTAAAATCGGAGCAGCTCAATGGCTATGAGTAGCTCCTTTTTGCTGAACAGTATCTAGTAGAACAGTTTCTGGGTATAATAAAACAAAAAAATCCTTAAGTTCTTCATTACACCACGAAACCTAACTTTCAAAGATTCAGGATCAGAGACGTTTCTAGAAATTAAGAGGGTTGCAGAAGGAGTATTACAAGGCTTCCAGAGAGGCGCTGCCCATAAACTACGTAGACTTTTTTTTTAGGCAATCTCAGACCCCCCTCCCCCTCGTAGACTTTTGTCCATACTAAATTTTCGAAATTTGTATGGAGCGTAGACTTTGGCCTGAACCCCCCTCCCCCCTTAGAGTCTACGTAGTTAATGGAAATGGCCCAGAGGGATTTCGACGATGATACAGAGATTTTTGGGCAGTTGCATGAGAGTTTTCTGAAGCCTCTCCAAAACCGCCTGAATCCCTCAGAAATGATCTTGAAATTCAGTAAAACGTCTTTGAAACTGCTTGGAGCTCTCCTCCCAGAAGTCCCTTTAATGCCTCTTGGTATTCCTTAAAAATCATTAAAACATTCTTGAAATCTCTTGGAATCCTCCTGAAATTTATTTTAGTTCCTTTTGAAAGGTTCTTGAAATCTCTGAATGTCCATTTGAAACCCCTTTGAATCGCTCTTGAAACTCAACGAAAAACAATGAATTCTTCGAAAACGCTCCAGAAACCCCCTGAAACTCTCATGAAACCGCTTTCGGACCCTCTGGCAACCCATTGAATCCTCATGAACCCTCCTGAGTCCCTTTGATCCCAATGAAGTCTTCTCTAAAACCATTTTCAACCCCATGAGATCCCTTAGAAACTTCCTGAAACGTTCCAGAAGTCCACTCAAATGTCCTTGAATTATTTCATTAATTTATTTAGTATTCATATTTTTATTTCAATTGAACTGAACCATCAATTCCTCGTCGCATCGCTTGGTTCGTGGTTGCAGTCCTCCATCCTCGGCCGCGCCTCACAATAGCCAGATTGTTCTGCACTTCGCATGCTGCCCTCCTGATCTTCTTGTACCATCCGGATCTCTTACAAACGTCATCTTTACAAGGTTGTTGTCTTGTCTGGCATTATTTCAACATGCCCTGCCCATCGTATCCTTTCCGTTTTTACCACCTTCCGGGTGCTGGGTTCACCATAGAGGGCGGTGAGTTCGAGGTTTCTCCTTTGCCGCCACACACCGTTCTCCTGCAAAGATGGTGCTTAGTACCTAACGTTTTAAAACTTCGAGTACTTGCATGTCCTTCTCAAGCATAGTCCAGGTCATGTGTCCGCAGAGAGCCACCGGTCTTTTGAGCGTTATGTACATGATACATTTGGTGCTATGGTGAATCATTCTCAAGCGCAGATTCTTGTGCAGCTCATGGTCCTCATGACCCGACTTCCAGTTATAATGACGCGCTCACCACCAGTCTGACCTTTGTATTGTTGCTTCACGTTTAAGGTGGGTGTACAGTTCTGCCACCGCTCCAAATGTTCTTGCAATAATGTCCTCCTTCTCCGTTAGATGTTCGGTCTGCCAAAGCCGGTTCAGACAGGCAGCCAAGATTTCCGGTCCCATCTTCATTAGCTCCGATACCATCCTCACCAGCTGACGTGTTGTTCTTGAGCTGCTAGATAGCATCCTTAACTTCCCTCAACGTGGGAGATGGTTCACCCTCTGCTCTCTGCTGACGTAGTCATTTCTTCCACTGCCCAGGCGGTCCAAGTCTGCTCTCCCCACACCATTCAGGAGTGCATCGCTGTGTGGCTTCGACCTGTTGTTTAACTCATGTCCGTACTTCAAGATGCTCCCGTCCTATCCGAAGGATACGTTGAACTTCTGGCAGACCTTTCATTCACAACATTTTTCATCCACCTTGGAGACTCTTCGAAACGCCCCAAAAGCTCCCTAAACGTCACTAAGAAGCCCACTGAAACTCCAATTTCTGATAACTTTTCTAAAGTTCCTTTGAGACTCCTCTGAAGCTCGCAGAATGATCTTGAAACATCCTGAAAGTCCTGGAACACCAATGGAACGCTCCAAAACTTCGATTCTTCGATTGAACCACTTGAAACTTTGTTCTACTCACTCAGATTCCCTTAAAGTCTTCAAAAGGCCCCTGGAACATCTGAAACCGTCTTTGGAGGGCCCTTTGAGTACTTCCCAAGTAACTAAAAGTTCAGATGAAAGGGTACTTTATAAGCTAAGCAGCTTGTTCGAGATTGCTCATTAGCCTTCTAAGCAGCTTCATTTTTAAGTAATTTTGGAACTTGAAAGTTCACATGAGCACGCTGGATAGCCTTCTAAGCAGCTTCTGACAGAACTTGGACGAAATTCACGCAGAAACAAAAATGTGTTTTTCAGAATTACAACCCCGGCCCTGTTGGTGGGTTTGTGATTCATGTCTGAAAATTGCTTCTGATAATTACATTTTCACACATGTCGCTGCTATGTAGAAATGAACTAGATCCTTCTGCGTGATAGCCTGCCGATTTACCACTGCGCTGCTGAAGACACTTGACAAAGTCAAGCTAACTTCACTGCTGTACAAATGGGCAAAACTAGCTGCCGACAGAAAATCGATTCAAGTCAGACTTTACCTGCTGTTCACTCAATCACAAGTGTAGTATCGTGGTAGAGCGTAGACTCTCACGCAGCGACTCTCGGTTTGAATCCGATGGGCGACATTTTTTTTGCTCAAGCCAAGTATTCATTGATTTGATAAATTCATATTTGTTTTTTATTCGTGTATCTTTAAACAGTTGTTTTCTGTAAAAGAAATAAATTTAATCTTCATTGAAACACAATGCTACTGAACTGAACTTCTATGAACTTGAAAGTTCTGACAAAGTTTCGAGTAGCATCTTGAGCAGCTTTAAAGTTCCACGAAGCTCAGATAAAGTTCCGAATGGAACTTTCTGGCTGCTTAAGAGGCTAATAATGAGCCTTATCTGAACTTGTGGCCGAAGTTCCAGCAAGGCTCATCGTTAGCCTCTTAAGCAGCCAGAAACTTCTATTTGGAACTTTATCTGAACTTCGCGGAACTTGAAAGTGCATTTTGTCATGGGAAGCGGAACTTTTGGTTACTTGGGTTATGTCATCAACTAAAGACGATCTACTGAAATTATCTGAAACCCTCTGGAATCCCCCTGGAGCGTCTTGAGCTCCCTTGAATTCTCTTTGAACTGCTGATGCCCTCAGAAACGCGCTGGATATATTACTGAAACCCTTTGATAATCCCCCTTTGCGCCGCCCCAAAACTCCGATGTAGGGGTCTTAGGGAGTATTGATGATGATGCTTAGGGAGCTGCTGATCACTGATGATGGCAAGAATTTGTGTGAAGAATTAGCCTATGTTTAAATTCACGAATAAAAAGAAATAAAAAAGATGGCAAGAACACATTCTACGCGCAGTCGAACGTGAGTACGACCGTTGCTCAAGCCACTACGCAACGGTTCTACCCAGCCTCCGTTATCGCTACACGTGGAGACTGGAGATACATAAAACGGAGTCAACGGAACGAATATTTGGAAATGAAATCCGAAACTTTCGTCATCATAACTTTGATAACAATCGCATCACACTGAACAGTGACAGTGAGTCATTTCGAACAAGCTGTTATTATTGTTCAGTTGAATACTTACAACCGGCCGCATTCAACCCTGAGGAGGCGTTCATTTTCAGCAGGAATTATTGCAAATCGTTCAAATTTTCAATCCGCGAACGACAACGCCTCACACGCAAATGCCAATCAAATTTTTAATGCGCCACCGTGCAACTATTGTTGAACGCCACCTCCGCCACACAATAATCGAATGGAACAGCAAGAAATCGCATTCACATATGTGTATCTCTCTTGCTGGCATCTGTTGACGATGCCAGTGAGTGAGTATTGTTGAGATCGGTTCGGTAGCAGCGCTGGCTGTTTGGATATTTTTAGCGTAGCGCACCGCGAGCGAGCGCCAAAACGCCAAGGCCACCGAGGAATCCCTATCAAGCGCAACGACGACGACGGCGACGACGACGCCGATGCCAATGTCGACGCCACACCGCACCGCAGTCAACACACTCCATCGACTGTGAGGGGTGTGTTTGCTGCACGATGAGCCGAGCCACACTATTGACGTCGAAATCCAGAGTTTGGTTGCTGACGGCCTCCAAAATTGACGGCGATTGACGTCATCAACGGCGTTGTTGGTCGGTCAGGCCTCAGCTCATCCAGTCGGCGGAGAAGTGCGGTAGTCGGTGATGTCGATGTTGGCTGGGTTCCGATTTCGATTCGCCAGCTGTCATGAGTGTGGGATGCTGGAGCGAGGCCCTTCGGAATCGGCGGCGACGCCGCGCACACCCACCCACCGCACCGCCCGAAAACGCCGGTCCGGTCCCGGTAATTGATTGGAGCGTTTACGTTTTAATGATGATAATCTCCGGTGAAGTAATGGGTCCAATTACAGCATGATTCGATCGACACGCGGGCGGGGGGTTTAGTTTTCGGGTGTTTCATAATTCAATGAAGCAGATAATTTGGAAAATTTTCAAATTGAGCGAGCGCGGTGGATGCTGTGCCGTTGTTGTGAGACCTTGGCGGAATGACCGCTGCCGGGCTGGAGCTAGATTTGTGATACATGCGAACAAGTGTTCTCGGTATTCAATTTGCGTAATGCTAGTGAGGTGAATTAGATGAATCGTAGAAAATTAAACAACATGTTATAACTTAAAAATGACGATTATTCAATAGCTAAGATTTTTCTCAACTATTGAGGAAAAGCTTTCGCAATTTTTGTGAACAAAATACTATGAATGGATTTTGTTTGGTTTCGACAGTTAGAAAGTTCAGCACCCACCAGCTGACGAACGAGAACAGCCTATTTACAACTGATTAATTTCGCCGCCCCTAAGAACATGATCACACGTAGCAACTACTTCCTGCATAGTCTCCCTTAACGTTGACTACGCAACAGCAGATGGAATCCCAAATCGACTACGTCCTGGTTGACGGACGTATCGACGTCCTGAACTATCGATGCGCAAACCTCGGCTTTTGATATTCTTTGAGAAAATTCTAAAATTATTAACTCAATTGCTGGGGTCGATTTTGCGAAAACTCCGTAGAGAATTCCTGTCGGTACGTTTGATGAAATCTTTGGAAAAGTTGCTGGTCGATCATAAAGATTTTGTTTTGTGGAACTTCAGCATCAAAACATTGCCGTACCTAGGATTTTTTCCTGGAGGGGGCCCAGGGGGGCCTGACTTATAATGACTTTTAAGCGGGATGGGCGCCAGATATGTGAATATGCAAATCGGCATTGCAGTTTTGAGGAATCAAAATGACTGTTTTAGATTTGTTCATGGTTTCGTAAACTATATGAGTATAAATAAGAACTCCAGGATTTTCACCCGCGAATTCCCTCTACAATTCTTTCAGGAACAACTTCCGGGATTATTTTAAAAATGCATGCAAGAACTCTTCTTGGGATTCCTTCAGAAACTCCTCCAGGAATTAATCCACGATTTCAGGATTTCCTTAGGAATTTCAGCAATTTCTTCAGTACTGAGATTTCCTCAGAAACTTCTTCTGGAATTCCCTCAGAATTTAAACTTTGTATTTATTCTGGAATTCTTCCTGGGATTCCTTCGGGAATTCCTCAAGGGACTCCTCCGGGAACTGCTCAAGCGATTTCTCCAAAAAATCTTCAAGGAATTAATTACAGGATTCCTCTGAGAATTCTTGCATGGATTCCTCTAAAAATTCTACAGGGATTCGTTCAGGCATTCCTCTAGAGATTCCTCTAGGGACTCCTCCAGGAATTCTACCAGGGATTCCTCCTGCAATTGTTCCAGTGAGTCATTAAGAGAATTCTCCAGGAATTCATTCAGGCATTGCTCATGGAATTTTTGCAGGGAGTCCTCCAGGAACCCCTCAAGAAATTTCTCATGGAATTTCTCTAGAGATTCCTCTAGAGATTTCTCTAGAATTCCTTCAGAAATTGCTCTAGCACTTCCTCCTGGAATTTCTCGGGAAATTCCTCCTGGAATTCCTTCAGATATTTATCTGGGAATTCCTCTAGGAATTTCTCCAGAAATTTCTCCATGGATTCCTTCCAAAACTTATCTAGAGATTCCTACAGGAATTAATTCAAGGATTCCTCCAGGAATTCTCCCAGGGATAGTTCCTGTTGGGAATATGCAATACTGTTTCCTCTCAGTGTGGCATTCGGCGAGATCGAAGGCTAGATCGAAGGCGATATCAACCCTGCGAAAACTTTCCACAGCAGAGCCGAGCGAGCGCGCCACGCGTGCATCAATGAGTAGCATTATTCATTCAGTCCCTTACGTTAAACCCGTTCAGACGTGATTAAAGTATTTTTCTAGTTTCATTCACACGAAGTCCGATTCCCTTTTTTTAGTTATTTCGTTTCCATTGTGTTTTGTCCACCTCTGCCCAAGAGTTCCACGGAATTGCCCCAAGAATTCTTCTACGGATTTCTCCAGGAATTCCTCCTAAGATTCCGCCATGATTTTGTCCAGAAGTTCCTCCAGGAATTCCTCCTGGGTTTCCGACAGAAATCTGTCCAGAAGTTGCTCCAGGCATTCCTCCTGAGGTTTCTCTAAACATTGCTTCAGGGATTCCTCCAGGGTTTTTTTTTCAAGAATTCCTACAGAGATTCTTCAAGAATTTCTCTAGATATTTCTCTGAAGATTCCTCCAGGAATTCATCCAGAGGTTTCTTCAGAATTACCCCAGGAATTCCTTCAAAAATTTTCTCCAGACATTGATCCTGGAGTTCCTCCTGAATTTTCTACAGAAATTACTACCGCAATTTCCTTCAACAATTCTCCCAGGAATTTCTCCCGGATTACAGCAATTACTCGAAGAAATCCTCCAGGGATTCCTGCATGAACTCCTCCTGAGATTCCTCTAGGAATTCCTTCAAGGATTTCTTCAGGAATCCTCCAGGAAGTTCTCCAGGGATTCCTACAGAAATTACCCCAATTCTCCTGGAATTATTTCAGATATTCCTCCAGGCATTTCTCGATGGACTTCTCCAGGAATTCCACCAAGAATTCCTTCAGGAACTACCCCAGGTATTTCTTCAGGAATTTATCCAGGAATTTCTTCAGAAATTGGTCCAGGAATTCCTCCGCGATTTTTTTTTCAGAAATTCCTGCAGCATTTCATCCAGCAATTACTGCTGGAAATCTTCCAAGGATTTCTTCAGAAATTTATGCAGGAATTCCTCCAGGATTTTTTCCAGGGATTCCTCCGGAAATTCTTCCATTATTACCTCCAGGAATTAATCCAAGAATTTCTCCTCAAGGGATTCCCCCGGAAATTATCACACAGGTGTTTCTCCAAGGATTCTTCTAGGGATTTCTCCAGGAATTCTTCCTAGGTTTCCGACAGGAATTTGTCAAGAAATTCCTCCAGGCATTCTTCCAGAGGATTTCCTAGAAATTGTTCCAGGGATTCCTCCAGGGATTTTGCCAAGAGTTTCTCTAGAAATTTCTCTAAGGTTTCCCCTAGGAATTCCTCAAAAGGTTTTTTTTTCAGCGTTAGCCCAGCAATTCCTTTAGAATTGCCTTCAGGAATTCTTTCAGGAATTGATTCAGGGATTTCTTCAAAAAAATTGCTACAGCAATTCCTCCTGGAGTTTCCCCAAGAATTCCTTTAGGGATTTATACAGGAATTCTTCCTGGGTTTCCGACAGAAATTTGTCCAGTAGTTCTGTCAGGCATTTCTTCTGAGGTTCCTCCAACAAATTTCTTCAGGGATTTTTCCAAGAATCCCTAAAGGGATTCTTCCAAGAATTTCTGTACAAATATATCTCGAGATTTCTTCTGGAATTCCCCAAAAGGATTCTTCTGAAATTTCTCCAGAGAGTCCTCCTAGAATTCCTCTAGGGTATTTTCCAGGAATTCATCCAAGGATTCCTTCAGGATATTTTCCAGGGTTTGCTCAAGGAATTCATACAGGAATTTCTCCAGGGAGTCCTTAAGGAATTTCTCCAGGAATTCTTCCTGGGATTTCTCCAGATATTCCTGCATGAATTCCTCCAGGAATTCCTCCACGGATTAACACAGGAATTCTTCCAGGGATTATTATAGGAATTCATTCGGGAATTCCTCCAGGGGATTACTCCGGGAATTTTTCTAGAGGTCTCTCCCAGAATTCCCAGGTTTCATCAGAAATTCATCTAGGGTTTTTTCCAGGGATTGTCCAAGGTATTCGTTCAGGAATTTCTCCAGGGATGCCTCCAAGAAATCCTTCAATTATTCCTTCAAAAATTCCTCCAGGGATTTGTCCAGAAGATTCTCCAGGATTTCCCCCAGAGATTCGTCAAGGAATTGCTTCAGGGATTTCTCCAAGAATTCTTTCTGTGATTTCTCAAAGAATTTCTCTAGGGATTCTTTCAGGAATTCGTCCAGAAATTCCTCAAAGGATCCATCCAGATTTTTTTCTTGTAATTCTTACAGGGATTCCTGATGCGGTTACTTAGGATTCCTCCAGGAATTCATCCAGGGATTCCTCGAGGCATACTTTCAGAAATTCTTCCAGGGATTTCTACAGTTTTTGCTCCAGGCATTCCTACAGGAATTCCTCTAGGGGGTTTTCCAAGAATTCCGTCAAGGATTACTTCGGGAATTCCTGTAGTGATTCCTTCAGAAATTCCTCTCAGGATCTTTTCAAAAATTTATTCAGGGGTTTGTTCAAAAATTTCAGTAACCCGTCAATCATCTTCTCCAGGGAATCACTCAAGATTTTTATCCAGGATTATTTGAAGATTTTTTGAATTTCTTGAAGGATTTCTAGAGAAATTGCTCCAGCGATTTGTATTGGAATTCTTCAATATTATTTTTCAGGGATACAGTAGAAAGGAAATTCTCCAAAAAGTCATCCAGGTATTCTTTCAAAATTATCTCCGGGAAATCATTAAGGAGTTCATCCACAGACTTATTCAGGAATCCATCCATGAATTTCTTCAAGAATACTCCCTGCAGTTCCTGCACAGTAGTTTCTTCATAAAGTCGTCCTGCGATTCTTTCGGAAATATATCCTGTGATTCTTACACAGTCACTGTAACTAACTTTAAATATATAAGTACTTACATGCTAGAAGCGCTTTCGGACATTTCTCCAGGTAATCTTTCAGGAATTCATCCAGAGAAGATTCTTTCGGAATTCTCCGAGGAACTGTCGAGGAATTCCTCCAGGGGAATTCGCGAATTTTTCTCCGAAAATACTTTGAAAACTTATGATTTCGTTATTCGGCGATTTAAAAAAGAAGTCATACAAAGAATTGCTATTTATATATGTAATTATAATTCATATTTCTGGTACATATCATATTTCCAAACAAAACTAATGGAGTCAATCACATAGTCCATTTTGGACAATGATCTTGTAAAATGTGACAAGTAGAATATGTTGGCGAAAGTGCAACGGTAGCCCTAAATTCGACCTATTTGCGGAACCCCCTTTGGTCGACCTAATTGCCGACACCATTGTGCGCATGTATTTGACGTTTCCCTTTGCGCACGTCTTAACAACAATATATTTACCATTCAATAGTGTACTAGTATGACCAAAGTTTATTTACATTCATTATACGTTTTACTCTTGTGTACGGCACATTCGAGTTGTTTTCTCCGGTATTATTTATCCGAAATTCCCGTGAGTTCTTACGTGATTTGATACGCGATTCCGCTGTAGTTGTCCGCTCTGGCTAACAGGTGATGTGCCCAGTGATAATTGCGCGAAGAACGGTGTAAACGGGTCGGAAAAGCGTTGAGAAAGTGACGGTCGTTTGTGTGGCGCGTGTGAAACTTTCGTCCATCACTAGCAATTTCCCAGCAGCAATGGAGGCTTTGAACAAGTTTGTCCAGTTAAACAACCAAAACTGGCAAACATGGAAGTTTCGCATGGAGATGCTGCTAACGCGGGAGGAATTGTGGTACGTGATCGATACCCCCAAGCCGACAGTGAACTCGAGTCAATGGGAGAAGGACGACAAGAAGGCCCGCGCAACGATGGGGTTGTGTATCGCGGAAAGTCAATATGGGCTAATCAAGGCAGCGACAAGTGCGAAGGATTTCTGGTGTTACTTGAAAAAGTACCACGAAAAAGTGACTGTGACCTCCCGTGTCTCCATGTTGAAGCGGCTGTGCAGTCTTAATCTGCTGGAAGATGGCGATCTCGAGTGCCATCTGTTCGAGGTGGAGGAACTTTTTGACCGTTTGACGCAAGCTGGGCAGGAGCTGGCTGAATCGCTAAAAGTGGCAATGATATTGCGAAGTCTGCCGGAGTCGTATTCTGGGCTCGTTACGGCACTGGAAGGAAGGCCGGATGCAGATTTAACACTGGAGTTAGTGAAATCGAAGCTTCTGGACGAGTTCGAGCGTCGGAAGGAGCGGTCTGTGCAAAGTTCTGGTGAATATCCTGGTGAGATGAAAGCGCTGAAAAGTCTCAGCAATCGGAATACTTCGGAGTGGAGATGTTTCCGGTGTAAGCAAAAGGGGCACCTGAAAAGTGATTGTCCGGTTCAGCAAGAGGAGAAGGAACAACGCAGTGAACACAAGAAGAAGAAGAAGAGTGAATCGTCAGCTGCGAAGCAAGCAGCGGTGAATGACAGAAGTGCTGTTTTGTTCCTGGCGAACGAAGTGCGGTCATGCGGCTGGATTATAGATAGCGGTGCCAGTGTCCATATGTGCAATGACAAGCGACTGTTTGACTCTATCGATGACGAAAATGTGTGTGAGGTAGTGCTGGCTGATGGAAGGTCAGTGAAGGCTCAAGCATTCGTCATCATTTTTCGGAAAATGAAAAGCAGTTTTTTCTCTCAAAACAAAAGTTTTTGCCATGAAAATGTTTTCATTGTATTTCATTCCTCATGTGAAATACAGTGAATACATTTTCATTACAAAATGTTTTGTTTTGAACGAAAAAACTGCTTTCAAATGTTTGATGATGACGATGATTTCAATGACGAATGGTTCAACGTGAAGGCGTCTGGATCTGGAACTGTGAAGATGGCTGGCGTGAATGGCTGTGGAGGAATAGTGGATGTGATCTTGGAGAAGGCGCTGTATGTCCCGTCACTGAACAGTGGGCTGTTGTCAGTGAAGATGCTAACCTCCAAGGGATTCTTTGTCAACTTCCGGAAGAATGGCTGTGATATCGTGGATGCGGCTGGAAAAGTGGTCGTGAAAGGAAATCGTTGTGGCAGCCTGTACAAGCTAAAGACAGTTGAGCAAGCGCGGAAGGAAGATCGCAAGAAGCAATGTGTGGAATACCAAGCCTCGGTAGCAGTGCGTGACCATCGTGAGCCGGAAGAAGTTGAACGTCAGGAGGAGGTTATGTCAGGGAAGCCAAGTGAACGTGTGGTGTTGGATGATCCGGACGACGGTGAAGATCAAGATGAGCCCGAAGAGTTTTACGATTCAAGTTCGTCGATCCCGGATGACCCACCGTTTGAGGAGGAGCTACAAGATAAAGTAACGTTTTTTGGAAAGTCGTTCCGTATTGATCGGGGTAAGTTTGGCGTGGACTGCGAAGTAGAAGGCCCGATACAGGAAGTCAGGAAGAAGTCTGTGGCGGTGAAGTCAGCAGGGAAGAAGCGAAAAGTACCCGGATGTTCGTGTACTTCAAAGATGGCGGGCTAGCCGTTGAGGAGGAGTGTTGGCGAAAGTGCAACGGTAGCCCTAAATTCGACCTATTTGCGGAACCCCCTTTGGTCGACCTAATTGCCGACACCATTGTGCGCATGTATTTGACGTTTCCCTTTGCGCACGTCTTAACAACAATATATTTACCATTCAATAGTGTACTAGTATGACCAAAGTTTATTTACATTCATTATACGTTTTACTCTTGTGTACGGCACATTCGAGTTGTTTTCTCCGGTATTATTTATCCGAAATTCCCGTGAGTTCTTACGTGATTTGATACGCGATTCCGCTGTAGTTGTCCGCTCTGGCTAACAGAATAGTCTCCAATAACTATCAGTTCAAACGCATATTATGCCAAATCAATGTCTTTTATGGATCTATGTTTAGTATTAAGACAGTGGCTCTCAGATTTTTTTCTAATTTCTATACATAAATTCATGAAAAATTCCTGGGAGGGCCTGGCAGATTCTGGGGGGGGGGGAGGTGGCACTACACTACAAACAATTGTATACGTATCCTCGAAAATAAAAGCATTACTTGTTATTTCTGAATAATCAAGAACAAAAGTTGAACTAAGCCTGTATTGTGACTGAAGAAGCGATGTGAACTTCACAAAAACATATGCTTTGGGTGACTTGTTAAAACTTATTTGGTTAACGGTTGAACAACAGATGATTAATTCTGCATTCTGGTGTATGCTTTAAAGCTGGTTATTCTGATGAATAATATTCTATGCATTGCTGATTAAAGAGGTTGAATTAGCCTTACTTCAGACCAATATTCAGCTGCCATTGGGTTCAGCCACTGACACCATTTATCAGCCACTGTTCAACGACTACTCTCACTGTTCAGCATTCATTGTTACTTGGCAATACGTGCTTAAGATAGCGTGACAAAGAACGGAAGGAGGTGGGTCTAGAAATCCCGAAAAACGAAAGGTTTGTTGAATTGTAGGTACATTCTTGGAGATGCATCACACAGCTCAGTGAGGAGCTAGGTATCAACTGGTAGGTAAAGTATGATGGAAATGAATTGTAAATAAGTTATACCTAGATTGAATAAAGGAGAGACACTGCGCTGGTAGCGATATCAGTCAGTGCCTGGGTTTGGAGAACAAAGCCTCGCCTGTGTTTTTATTTCCAACAGGATATGGGCCCAGGGACGCCCTGGCGGTGGTTCGGGAAGCGAGGAGACCAAGATGCGGTACCATCCAATATCCGATGAGGTATCAAGATATCCAATATCCGATGAGGTATCAAGATTAGTGCCCCGAAATCGAACTTGAAAATCGCCGGGTCTACGCTGCGGCGGCAACACATCGACAGATCCGAGGTCGTCCCATAATTAAGTAATTTCAGGTCAAACATCCATTTCGAAATGCTCAACGCTTCCAACGACCGAAATTTACTCTGCGCAAAGCAAACTTCGCACAAAGCGTTACAAAGTATACCTACCAAGTTGGTAATTTTTGCTCGCAGACAGAACTTCATTCCATCACGTTCCGGTACCGAAGGTACCACCGCCACCATTGAATCCAGCTGTTTAAGATCGAGCAGCAATCATCATTCGATGGCCGTCAGCGAAGTCACACTCTCGCCGCGCGACCTCCAGTGGATCAGCAGCCAGCAACGGCACAGATCAAACATCATTAAATCGATACGGTCCGAAGCCCGGTGGCGTTGAGTTTTGAGTTGCCTGCAGCGCAGTTCGCAGCTTCGTGCGTTCAACAGCTGTCTGGCTTGGCTGGGAACACACGGCTCTACCCGTTTGCTCACACGACGACGTTCGTTACCTTAGCCAGTTAATTTTTGCACAAAACCATATCAATGACACTTGCTTGCTTGAGAGCTCGGTGGTAGCAGTTGACTACTAGTACCCATATCCAGCGGGAAAATCTTTAATTCATGAGAGGTACTTAATTATCCGCACTGCGTTCCGAAAGGACGGTATCGCACCGCACCGAACCCTCCCCGAACTGATTGGTGTAGCAGTGTTGCCAGTCAGAGTGACCTTTTATCGAGTTGCTTCTTTACAGCTGTTCAATTAGCTGTTGAAATTTGCAAGGACAGACTCTCTCATGTCCCTCAAACTTCTGAACCATCTGGCGAACTCGCCAACCAATTTCCTCCAATCGACGACGACGACAGCTGCCCTTGTTTGTCGCTCCACCGGGGCACTAATCACCGAATTAATTTCCGCTAGCATCACCTCGCCTGCAACCCTACACATAAATTGGATTTGATGGGAAGTCGGTCCTTCGTTTTACAGACAACGACGGGCAGCGATGGAGTTTCGATTGGGTCGATTTTTTTTTTCATTCATTCATTAACTTTCAAAGCCCTGAACCGCACTTGTTGTCACCACCGCACGGCACCGACATCGTTCGAGAGGGTAACAAGAAGAGTGTTAATTAGTGGCAGATATCATTACCTCTGCCATTGTGTCGTCTATTGGACTGGAGGTGCGTGCGTGAGAGCGCGCGAATTCGAAGTGAATCGAGTGGACAAGGGTCCACAAAGCGTGACGACAATGGAGTCGCAAACTAATTAAATTGTATTGAGTGTTAGCAGCGTTTAACGAGAGTGATTTCAGGGTGACGGTTTTAGTTGTGGTGGTTTTAATTGTGGAATTAAAAGAATGCTAACCTTCATATTCATATTTGTTTTATTTTCAGTAAAAAATCTAATCAAATGCAATTTTTTTTGATCTGCAAGTTGGTCAGTTGTCTACAAACATCTATACATATATTTGCTCAACGTCACTTAAAGTGATACGGTACGCCGTGTTATTTTACCTATCTTTTCTAATAATTTGTCGCGCAATTTTGAAGATGGAAGTACACTCAAACCTCCATTTAAGTCGAATCCATTAAAGTAAATTCCCTTAAAGTCCCTTCATTTAAGTAACGCAACTTAAATGGAATTTGACTGTATTCACAGCAAAAAAAATGTAAATATGATACGGATTCGAAAACATCTGTTCTTCGAAAAGGTCATAAGACTGAATAGGCCGAATAGGGATCTTTTTGGCCCAGTCATGAGGCTGAATACTTCATTAGGCTAATACGTCATTGGGCCGCAAAAATCGTTAGGCCGCAAGGATCATTAGGCCGCAAAGATCGATAGGCTGCAAAGGTCTCTAGGCCGAAAAGGTCTTTAGGCCGAAAAGGTCTTAAAGCCGAAAAGGTCGTTAGGCCGAATAGGTCTTTAGGTAGGCCGAAAAGATCTTAAGGCCGAAATGGTCTTTAGGCGCCTGTTTGATCTCAAAACTGCACTACGCTCGCACTGAATACAACGAGCAAGGTTTTTGGTAGTATAGTACATACTTTTTATGACCTATTCGGCCTAATGACCTATTCGGCCTAATGACCTATTCGGCCTAATGACCTATTCGGCCTAATGACCTGTTCGGCCTAATGACCTATTCGGCCTAATGACCTATTCGGCCTAATGACCTATTCGGCCTAATGACCTATTCGGCCTAATGACCTATTCGGCCTAATGACCTATTCGGCCTAATGACCTATTCGGCCTAATGACCTATTCGGCCTAATGACCTATTCGGCCTAATGACCTATTCGGCCTAATGACCTATTCGGCCTAATGACCTATTCGCCCTAATGACCTATTCGCCCTAATGACCTATTCGCCCTAATGACCTATTCGGCCTAATGACCTATTCGGCCTAATGACCTATTCGGCCTAATGACCTATTCGGCCTAATGACCTATTCGGCCTAATGACCTATTCGGCCTAATGACCTATTCGGCCTAATGACCTATTCGGCCTAATGACCTATTCGGCCTAATGACCTATTCGGCCTAATGACCTATTCGGCCTAATGACCTATTCGGCCTAATGACCTATTCGGCCTAATGACCTATTCGGCCTAATGACCTATTCGGCCTAATGACCTATTCGGCCTAATGACCTATTCGGCCTAATGACCTATTCGGCCTAATGACCTATTCGGCCTAATGACCTATTCGGCCTAATGACCTATTCGGCCTAATGACCTATTCGGCCTAATGACCTATTCGGCCTAATGACCTATTCGGCCTAATGACCTATTCGGCCTAATGACCTATTTGGCCAAATAAACACTTTGATGTAACAATATTTTTCGGCCACACGACCATCTTTCGACCAAACGATATATCAGCCTTATGACCTCTTCGACCTAACAACATTTTCGGCCTTATGGCCTTTTCGACCTATGCAATAACTTTTTCGCTCTTACGGTCTATTGACTTGTTTCGATAATACTGTAAATATTTTGACGTAAACTGCAATAGGCCAGGGGAAGTGGTTCACCTAGGATGAATCAAATGTCAAATCCACTTTTTTCTTTTCATAGAGGCTCTGTGGAAGAAAAGTAGCTTTGACATTTGGTTTATCCAAGGGCGCTCCCCTATGGAAGAGCATGAACTCTATTTAAGTCAAAAACAGAATCCATTTACGTAATGAATCCATTTACGTAATGTATCCATTTAAGTATCCCCGACTCATTACTTAAATGGAGGTTTGAGTGTATCGATTTCTATCACACTGAAGTTGCTGAAAAATAATCAGCATATGAACTGCAAGTGACCATACTTAAGCAGTCATTAGTCTTAAGCAGTTCTCCAAGAATTCATATGAGTTTTCCGGAAATTCCTCCATAATAACCCTGAGCATTTCAAAATCTGCACAAAACTTCTTCCAGAAGTCCTTTAGGAATTCCACGAGAATTCCTCTAGGAGTTCCTGGGAAATTAATACAGGAGTTCACGAGAATACCTCCATGGCTTCCCCAGGAACACTTCCAAGATTTAATCGGTATATTTCCCCAAGAATTCCTCCAGCAATAATGCCAAAAAGTTCTCTAGTAATAATGCCTGGGAACTGATCCAGCAGTTCCCCAAAAAACATTTGCACAAGTTTCTCACAAAAAAATCCTCCAGAATTCCTGGGAATTCATCCAGGAGTTTCCCAAGAACTTCTCCAGGAATCTCCTGAGATTTCCTTCAGGAGTTTCCGGTAATTTATCCAGCATACTCCAATAACTCTCTGGTAGTACCTCCAGGAGTTCCCTGGGATTTTTTTCAGGAGTTTACCGGGTATTCCTCCAGGAGTTCCCCGGACATTTCTTCAACAGCTCTTCGAGAATTACTTCACGAGTTCCCAAGGAATTCCGCCATAAATTGTCCAAGAATACCCCCAGAAGTTCCCCAGTAGTTTTTCTTGGAGTTCCCAGGAATTTCTCCAAGAGTTCCCCGGTAATTCCTGTAGTAGTTTCTAGGGAGTTTCTCCGTGAGCTCCCCGAAAATTCTTCCAAAAGTTCTCCGAAAATACCTCCAGAAGTTACCCGGCAAGTCCTCCAGGAGTTCCCAGAGAATTCCTCCAGGAGTTCTTCGAGAATTCCTCCAGGAATTCACTGGGAATTCCTGCAGGAGTTCCTCGAGATTTTTGTCCAGGAGTTCCTCGGGAATTGCTCCAGAATTCCTTTTGGAGCTCCCAGGGATTTCTTCCAAGAGTTCCCCTCGAATTCCTCCAGGATTCCACTAGGAATTCTTCCAAGAGTTCCGCGGAAATTCTTCCAGGAGTTCCCTGAGAATGGCTCCAAAAATTCACCGAAAAAGTTACCCGGCAATTCCTCCAGGAGTTCTTCGAGAATTTCTCAGGAAGTCACCGGAAATTCCTCCAGGAGTTCCTCGGAAATTCTTCCAGGAGTTCGTCGGGAATTGCTCCAGAATTCCTTTTGGAGTTCCCAGGGAATTCTTCCAAAGGTCCCCACGAATTCCTCCAGGATTCTTCCAAAAGTTACGCGGGAATTCCTCCAGGAGTTCCCCAAAAATTGCTCCAAAAAATCTCCAAAAATACCTCCAGAAGTTACCCGGCAATTGTTCCCGGAGATCCCAGGAAATTCCTCCAGGAGTTCTTCGAGAATTTCGCCAGGAAGTCACCGAAACTTCTTCCAGGAGTTCGTCGGGAATTGCTCCAGAAACCCTCCGAAATTTCTCCAGGAGTATTTCAGCATTTCTTCCTGGAGTTTCTCGGAGATGCCGTAGATATTTTCCAACAGTTCTCCTGGAAGATTTTTTTTAGGAATTCCTGGATATATTCTCGAAGTGCTTCTGAATGAATTCATGTAGAACTTCTGCAGGATTTCCCAAGTAACTCGTGGAGAAACTCCCAAGCATTTACTAGAAGAAATCCAGGGGAACTCCTGAAGGAACGCCAGGTATTCCCGAGGAACTCCTTGAGAAATTCCCAGAGAACTTTCTTGGGAAATCTTGAAGAGGAATTACGGAGGAAATTGTGAAACAATTTCATAGGAACTTCTGGAAAAGTTGCCAAGAATCTCCTGGGAACATTGCCAAGGAACATTTGGAGAGATTCCCGAGGAAGTCCTGGAGCTCTTTCCGAGGAATTATTGAAGAATCCTTTAAAGTATTCCCGTGAAACTAATGGAGTAATTCCCGAGGAGCTCTTGGGGGAATTTCCTAGCAACTCCTGAAGGAATTCTCGTAGAACTTCTTGAGGTATTCCCGTGGAACTCCTGGATAAATTTCTGAAGAATACCTTGAAGTAACTGGAAAACTACCGGGATCTCCAAGGAAAATCGCCGTGTAACTCCTGAAGAAATTCGCGAAGTTATAGAGGAATTTCGTGGAAGAATTTCCGAGGAACTTCTGATTGAACTGTTGGAAGAATTATCGAAGAACACCTAAAGAAATTCCCAAGGTACTTCTGTAGAAATTTTCGAGGAACTCCTGGAGGAATTCCCAAGAAACTTCTGAAAAAGATGCCAAGGAACTCCTCGAAAAATCCCTAAGGCCTCCCAAAGAAACTCCTTGAGAAATTCCAGTGGAGCTCCTGGAGGAATTTCCGAGGAACTCCTGGAGGAATTTCTGAAAAAAAAAACACCAGAAACAGTGCTATAGAAGAAGTCGTGGATAAATTGCCAAGGAACTTCTGCAGAAATTCTCGGGCAACTCTTGGAAGCATTTCCTTGGAATTTCTGGACAGGTTCCCAGGGAACTCCTTGAATACATGCCGTGGAACTTCTAAAGAAATTATTGATGAACTTTTTGAAGAAATTCCGAAGAACTCCTGAAGCAATAGTGGACGTCCCGGAGGTACTCCCTGGGAACTCTTGTAGAAATTCCCGGGAGCTCCCTGAGGAATTCCCGTGAAACTCTTTGAGGTACTCCTGCAAGAATTTTCGATCAACTCCCGGAAAAAAATCCAAGAAACTCCTGCACCATTTTCCGAGGAGCTCCTTGAGGAATTTCCAATGAACTGCTGAATGAATTCCCGAGGAACTCCTGGAGAAATTTCCGGGGAATTCCTGAAGAAATTTCCAAGAAACTTTTTGAGGATTTCCCATGGAACTTCTGGATGAATTCCCAAGAAACTTCTGAAGAAATCACCGATGAACTTCTAGAGGAATTTCCGAGATATTACCGGGGAAAATATGCTTGAATTCCTTAGCGACTCCTGGTGGAACTTTCGAGTATCTCCTGGTGGAATTTCCCTAGAACTCCTGAAGTGTAAAGAAACTTGTGAAGTAACGTTTGAAAGATTCCTACCAATTAAAACTTTCTTACATATTCTAAAAACTGTTAAGGAATTCCTAGTCTTTGGAAAAAAAGAGAAATTATTATTATTATTTAAAGCTTTATTAGGGAGATTTTCAGCCCGAGGCTGGTTCATCTTCTAAAAAGAGAAATGTCACTTTTTTCTTACACGGAGCCGTCAAACTACCCAAATTTGAGTTCTTTTGACGCAACCCCATAGTTTGTCCCAATAACTCAAATTTAAGTAAATCGATTAAACTTACACTAGGTAGTTTGTCTTCAATTCCAGCAAAAAAAATAAACTCAAGAGTAGGTAAATTCAACCCAAACGTGAGTTTTTTCAACCCAATTTCGACAAAAACGGCATTTACCCAAAATTGGCTTATTGGGCCAAATACCCCCGATGGGTCGATGCAGCTCGCTTTGTTTTTGACAACATCGGTGGGGGAGAAAGAGATAACAACTTAATTTTGGGTAGAAAGTTTAATCGATAAACTTTCTTTTGAGTAAAAATAAACCCAAAAAATAGGTAGTTTTAGTTCTCCGTCTAGCCTTGCACATTTTGCACATTTTCGTGGTTCGCGGGACGAAGCCGTTGCGGGATATAGGCTGGTCTGCAGTTTTTGCCTTTGTTTGTATCGTTTCAGGTTCTGCCGGGTTCCATGCTGCAGCATTACCGCCCGTCAACTTCATTTTATGTGCCAGATACTGCTTTTGGCTGAGTCGTTGATGGCTGCTGTTTCTGTACTCCAGTATTCCTTTAGAGATGGCACAACAAGCTCGCTCCTGTCTGACAGTTCGCCTATCACCAGATAGTTCTCGGAGTCGATGTAAGCGCCACGATAGGTCCTAACTTCGATAATGTCGGAGAATGGATCAGAAGCTGGAGCTGTAGAGTTGTTCGGTAATAATTCATTAGAACCAACAAGTAGGGCACAAGAAAACTAAAACGAGATATAATTGCTTGTTAGTAAGCATGGAGAACCATCAACTCTGAGATGTTTAGAACAGTCTATGTGAAAAGAACAATTATTTTTGTCCTCAAAGCCCATGACTTCCGCTTAAACTTTTCTCATAGTCGTGGAATTTTAAAAGCTTTATTTTGTTCTTTTTATAGAAATAAATCTATTTCTTTCATGCATTAGCATTAGCATTAGCATTGAGCGAGTCGCACAAATTCGTAGGTGGTACAGTAGGTGGTAGACCGCTGTTATGAGGGTTGCCTCCTTCCCGTCCGAACCAAAGCACAAAGATTTGGGACTAATCTCTGACTCATAGACAAGACTGACGCAATGGTCGAGCACTGTCCTGGCCACGTCCTTGCGACTGCTGAGGAATGGGAAAGGATGGTTAGTTTTGGACACCTATAATAAATGTTGACAACTCTACGATCTCTCAGGCCTAGGTGTCACGGGAATTTGGGTGTTGTTAGTGGAAGGGTAAACTCCAAAGGATACGCTTGGTTAACGTTCAGGCACACCATTGTTAGACTGCCCAATTCATCCTGTTTTCCTCGTCATCTTGTTGGCATTTGGTTGAATTACTAGATTCTTCGGTTGATAATCTGAAAATAAAATAATATTACCATCGTACGTCAAATAAACTACATATTAGTGATACGCTCGCCACAGTTACATATTTTTAAAATATTATTTATATCGTACGATACATTTACCTGAATCCTGCTGAAATAAAATGTTAATTAGTAGTACATTGAAACACAAATACTACAAAACACAAGGAAAAGAGCATCAAACTTTGATCTTGGAATATTTAAAAATACGGTAAATATCAAGATCAAAATTTGATTTGGTAGATCTTACACCGCAACGCACCATTCTAAGGTGATCTACCCACGTTACGGGTGATAAATCTATTTCTTTCATGCATGGCCTTAGTAAACCTCGACTACAATCTACAATCAGATGGATGCAATAAAAACAAATTTTCCTGCTCTTTCTGCCACTGTATCTGAAAGCGATATCTTTTCGATTGAACTGTTGACATTCAAATTTTATATGTCCCACATCCCATACATTTGGGATCAGATCTCGAACCGCATGTTTGCGCTTTTCCGATTCCAATGCTTCGAATCCATTGGACCGTGAAAAAAAAAATAACAAAACGAAACAAATTCGTCAAGTGTGGTGCGGTGGAAGTTCCGAAGAACTATTCCAAAGGGTTAGGATACATTTGCTGTGGTGGAAGACGAAGAGCAGTCAGAGGTCAAGTGGGCGAGACGGGACCCCACCACAGACAGACATACTGCGTGCGGTCCTCAAATGATTTTGTTCCGCTCAGCGAGCTGAATCGCAGGCAGTTCTATTAACTGCGGTCGAGATCCGGACGATTTGTTCGCAAGTGTATGCCTGCCTCTAATAAATATACAACCGAGATCGGAGGAAAGGAAGAAAAAACAGCTACTTGGAATTCCGGTTTGCTCCCAATTTTATTGGGTTTCGGAATGTAAAAGAGTATCGAAACGGCTCATGCCTACGCCTAGGCTCTCGATGATGCTGATTCGACATTAGGAGGACTGTACGTATTCAGTTCATGTGTGGGTACCGAAGGGTTTCCAAGGTTGTGTGCTGACTGGCGCTGCCGCCGGGTCGAGTGAGACTGTTATTGAACTGTGGACTGTGTTGTGCAGAGTACAAATAGCGATTGATTGGAACTTTATTTTGCTGACATAGGCACCGAAATGAAATGTCAATCGAGTTGGGTGAATTTATGATGAAATCATTTGATATTGGGTCTTCTGTTGATTGTGGGGTTTTGTCAAAACATGTTCAAAGAAACTCGGAACTGAATTCTAACTTTCGACTGAATTATTAAGGATTGAGATACTGAGTTGCAATGGAATGCCTAGTAAAATCTCGAAGACAATTGTCAATGAATTTCAAAGAAATTCGAAATTGAATATAATTTAAATCCGGCATTGAGTTCCATTTGAATTTAATATGGAAGAAATTTGCTTCGTCATATGCGCCAATTTCCGTCCTATCAGATGAAAAACAGCCAAACGCAATTCCAATCTAACCTTTGCCAATGACTCATTAGATTCAAGCAAAAAATGTAGACTATCAATAACCAGTCGCTATAAGACTGGAAATCCAATATTAACGTAAAATTTCACGTTTCAATTTCACTCAACTTACGACTTTGCTTTTTTTTCTCGTTTTGCGTATGACGAAGGCAACCGCACCAAACCTGCAGCTAGCCGAATTGTTCTTCATCACCGTTCAATTTTAACCTCGCCAGATTCACTTATTGAACTTTCAATTCACACCCCACAAAAGCAATGTGGCACTCCAAAGTTGGGTTTCACTGCTGCAGAATGCATCAGTAAAAACTGTTAAATTATTGAAATACATTGCTTTTCCCGTCGGTAAATTGTAAACAAACACGTTGTCTTCGTCCTTGGGAAGATACAGGCAAATGTGTGGGTGGATTCTCTGCATTGACCAATCCAAATTCCTGTGTGGTAGTGGTTTGTGTTCAGATCTCCCGTGTTAATCTATTTGTAAGAACTTTGTAAACATCTTTTGTTCTCACGTATATGGATAGGCTTGCATTAGGTTTCGTGAGACATTTTTTGGACAACTCAATACGAAACGTCGTACTTCACAACCACAGAGAAAGATTTCTTCGTTGCACTGTGATGGCGTGTTATAATCTGGTGGGCAAAAATATTAGCCTAAAATATTTTGGTTGTTATTCTAAAGCTAAATCTATCTCAATTTTGAAGCTTTCTGCTCAATAATACTTTGAACACCAGATTTGATTTGGATTGCGAAGAATTTGACCGACATTTCGAATACACGACTACTACAACTAGTGTCACGTAGAAGGTGTGACGGAAATTGAATTCATGTTGTGTCCGAAATAGACGCGACCTAGATGGAAATAGAATTCGAGGGACAGTTATTCAATCTTGTTATTTTCCAGCTGACCATATTGCCAACGAATCGATACCACCGACCAAGCGATCTGTCGTTTCCTAAATTAGCAAGCTGTTCGATGCGATTGGTCAGGAGACCAATACCCCCCGATAAAATCGCCAAGCTCATCATGCAGAGGATTTGGCTAGTTCGAGTTTCGTAGGATGCGAAACTGGTAGGCGACTTTCTTCAAGAATGGTTGCAGTTTCGAATCTCTCTTCAGCAAGTTCGTCTTGAAGGTGGACAATATCAATCTCTGGACGGACAAGTCCTCGCTTGGCCGAAGAAACCACTGACACTGAGTTTAAAACTTCACCGATCGTCGCAGCATCGGCTATCAACCAAGATGAGCTACCTGTGTTTTCGAAATACAGCTCATTTCGAAAACTACAGCGTGTGACTGCTCTAGTTCAGCGATTCATTCGGAACTGCCGATTAAAGAATGTCTTACAGCGTGTTACCAGTCTTCATACTACGATTCCAAAACTACGATAGTCTCTGGAATTCATTGTGAAGGTCATCAAGCATGAGGCGCTAGCGGATGGAATTCATCGCATGGAGGCTCGTTGGCTGTAACAAAATTCTAAGAGTCGGAGGAAGACTTCAGCATTCGAAACTTCCTTTCGCCAGCAGAAACCGGTTCATGTTACCAAAGCATCCGATCCCGACCTCATCAGTAGATCCTCTGGTCTACTGGCGGCCCTTCGTCTGAAGTTTTGGCTGCTAGACGGACGATCATCCGTAAGGAAGATTACAAGATGCTATGTCCACTGCTCAAACCAGAGGGTTTCAACAAACAGGAAACCTGCCGTCCTGGCTAGTGACTCAAGCACATCCATTCGAAAGGACTGACGTAGACTACGCAGGCCCGCTACTGGTCAAGGAGGGCATGTACAAACCACCACTTGTGAAGGCCTACATTGTCGTATTTGTTTGCATAGCTAGCCAGCATTCCACTGGTTTACCAGTCGGCGTGGTTTGAGCAAGGAAGTATATTTTGAAAATGAGAGTAACTTCAGCTGCATAAACTGCATCAACTACATATTCCGAATCGAGGAGTATTGCCAACCGGAGAAAATCGCCTGGCATTTCAACCCACCCGAAGAACTGAATTCAAGACGCGTTACGATTTCGGCAGTCTTTGGGAGGCTGTGTGGTGAAAAGTGCCAAGTACCTTCTGAAGCAAACATTGAAAGCAGCTAAGATGACTTTTGAGCAATACCCTACGGTATTGACGCAGGTGGAGGCGATTCTCAATTCTCGATCTCTTCTCTTCATCACCATCTCCGCCGACCCGCTTCATACGCAAATTGTTTCAGGACATTTCTAGGGGAGATCCAGGGGTCTTGGTTTTTTTTTCTTTTTCCTCCCCTGTTGGGGAAATTAAGCCACTGCGTCCAATAGGCTGAACTTGGGGTTAGAAAGGGGTTTCAAAGGGGGTTTAGTGGTATTTCAGGAGGATTCGGATGCGTTTCAAGGAGTTTCAGAGGCGTTTTATGAGGTTTCATGGGTAGTTTGATGAACTTTCAGGAGCTCTTTGGGGAATATCAGACACGGAGCCCATTTTGGGCCATTTAGGAGGTTTGGTGAGGGTTTCAAAGGGGCTTAACCCTCTACAGGAAACCTTAAATGATGGTCCATTTCGGAGATCTTCTGTATCGTATGACCCTGATTTATTAGAATATCGGTGTCTTCAGTATAGTTGCTGGGTTGGTCAAGGACTTACAGATGCTGGACCGTTTAGTTCGGATTTTCATATATAGGTGGCGCTAGTGAGCATGTAAGTATTCAGTATTCGAGCACATATATATCAAAATCCTGACCACATAGAATTTTGGTATCTTCAGCAAAGTTGTTTATTAGGTAAAGTGTTTACTAATGATGGACCTTTTTTTTTTTTTAAAATTTCATACGCTTCTGAGCGTGTAAATTTTATATTAATATATCTCAGGATCCTGATCACAAGGATTCTGATGTTCAAAGACTGACAGATGCTTGTCCATTTAATTTGGAACTTCACACATAGGTGGCGCTAGTGAGCATGTAAGTATTAAGTATATTTACAAGATCCTGACCACATAGAAATTTGGTGTCTTTGGCAAAGTAGTTTATAGGGTCAAGTGTTTACTAATGATAGACCATTTGTTTGAAGATTTCACTCATAGAGGGCGCAACTAATCGTGCTAATTTTATATTTCATATATCAGGATCTTGAGCACCTGGAAAGATGATATCTCCGGCAAAGTTGTTAAGTACGTCAAGAACTTACAGGTGATGTACCGTTTGATTTGGAACTCTACGTATATACTACTGAGCACGCATATTTCTTATATCTCATATATCGCAGGATTTTGATCACTTAGACAGATGGAGTATTCGGAAAAGTTGTTGCGTAGGCCAACTACTTACTGACCATGGGCCGTTAAATTTGGGAATTCGCCATACGTATATGGTCAGCATGTAAATTGTATATGCCATATATTTCAGGATTCTAAGCTCAAAGAAACATGGAGACTTCGGCAAAGTTATTGCTGTGTGCGTTTAAGATGCAAACGGTGCCCAAATGCGCTTCAAACGCGGTAACACATGTTATCAAAGGCAACGTAGCAACCATAGCCAATATCACCGCCTACCTAGGATTCGAAAGCTCCCACTGACATCGGATTACTTGTTAGAAAATCTTACCGTATTTGGTGCTTCCGCATTTGATATTTGCATTTTGAATGCACACAGCAATATTGGGTAGATGAACGACTTACAGTTAATTGACCGTCTAATTCGGAACTCCACATGTAGGTGGCGGTACCGAGCATGCAAATTAAATATCTCATATATCTCAGGATTCATTGCCATACCTTTCTGATTTAACCATTTTGTTGAACAAGTTACTTTTTGCGTATTTGAAGTATAAAATTTGCATACTCAGTAGCGCCATGATTAGGATTCCCGAATCAAATTTTGCATCATCTGTAAGTTCTTAGCCTATGAAACAACTTTGCCGAACTCATCATCTTTCTATGTGATCAGGATCTTGAGATGTATGAGATGTAAAATTTGCATACTCACTAGCGCCATCTATGTGTGGAGTTTCAAATCAAACGGCCCATCATCTGGAAGTAATTGACAAGCACAACAACTTTCTCGAAGGCGTCATCTTTCTAAGTGATAAGGATCCACTGATATATGAGATACAAAATTTTCATGCTCACTAGCACCACCTAGTGGTGGAATTTCGAATCAATCGGTTCATTATCTTTAAGCGCTCGATTACTGAGCAACTTTCCCGAAGATATGACGCTTCTACAAGCTCTAGATCTTCCGATATTTCGTTTGAAGACATTATATTCCTAAATTGTTTATGCAAAATAGCGCCATCTAGTGGGGAAATCTCGAATTATTCAATGCACCGCCAGATGGCTCATGACTTACCGAACAAATTTGCCGAAGACATGAATATTCTAAAACATCAGAATCAAAAGATATAGAGAATTCAATTTGGGGTCCAAATGGACCCTAGGTATACAAAATCACCCGGTTCAACTTTGACATGGAATAAAGATCAAAGTATGCCATGAAATCAACTTTTTTTTTGTGCTTAAATAATAGAACTAGGTCTATTGAAAAAATAAAGTCAATATGTATGTTATATTCAACATGTTTGCCATTACTCCAAAGTTGCGTAGTCATTAGAGGGTTAATCGACGTTTCAAAGGGTTTCCAGCAGTTCAGGGAGCATTTGAAGGGTTTCAGAAGCGTTTTAGGAAAGAGAATTTCAGGAAGCTTATAGGTGACGTTTAAGAGGTTCGAGGGGTTTCAAGTTCGTCTCCGTAGGGGGTTTCAGGAGAGTTTCATAGGGATTTCAGAAACGTTTCAGTGGACTCAGTGAGATTTTAGGGCATTTTAGTGTATTAAAGTGTAATTCAGTAGGTTTCAGGAGCAAGATTTCAAAAGATTACACTGCAATTATGGCTAGAACTGCATAAATTAATAAAAGCACAAAAAGAGCGAAACTGTTGCATAACTTAAATTTGAGCTTTAATTGCGGGAATCTAGTTCGCAATAACAGGACTTGCTCCTGGGAATTTGAGGTGGGGCTTCCAGAAAGTTCCCAGAGAGCTCGAAAAAGAGGGTTCTAATGGGCTTCAGGTGCGTTTTCAAGGGTTGTTTCAGGGGATTAGAGAAGCTTTTTTAGGGCGTTCTGCCAAGATTTGTTGCCTTTTTAATGGAAATACGGGGAATTCAGAGGAGTTTTAATAGTATTAAGGGTGGGGGGGGGGGGGGGTTTCAGGGACGTTTCAAGGGGCTTTAAAGGTAAGGGATTTGACGGGCGTTCCAAGGTATTTCAGAGTTATTTCAGAGTCATATAAGAGAGTTCATTTTAAGGGCGATCCTAGAAGTTTTAGGGGCGTTTGATAGCATTTCTGGAGCGGTTCAAGGGGTTTTCAGGTGCGTTTCAGGGACCCTATTAACGGCGTCCAAAGGGGTTTCAGAGGCATTTCAAATTAATTATGATAATTTCAAAGGCGTTTCAATGGGATTACGGAGGTTTCAGAGACGTATCGAGGCATACGACCTTGACCTAAATCAGGGGGTTTCAAGAACACCTTTAAATCAAAGATTATTTCAGAGGCGTTCCAAAAGATATTGTGGGTTTCTTAAAACCCTCTGAAACTTACTTAAATGATTCCAAGATCCCCCTGAAATCCCCTTAGACCCAATGTAGCGCACCTTAGACCCTCGAAAACTTCTCCGTAACTCCGTTTCCGTAACTCCTATAAATCCCGCCGAAAATGCTCTGAAACTTCCTGAAATGCCTCCAAAATCCCTATGAAACCCTCTCGGACCCCATGTAACGCACGTGAGAGGCCGCGAAACCCCAGAAGCCCCTCCCCCGTAATGCCTCTGAATCCCGTCGAAAATGCACTGAATCTTTCTGAAATGCCTCTAAAATCTCCTTAAACCCCCTCGGACCCCATGTAACGCACCTGACAGGCTCCGAAACTCGCGTTAACTCCTCTGTAACACCTATAAATCCCGCCGAAAATGCTTTGAAACGTCCTAAAATGCCGCTAAACTCCCCCATTAAACCTCCTCGGACCCCTGGTAACGCACGTAAGAGGCTCCGAATCCCCAGAAAACTCCCCCGTATCGCCTCTGACTCGCGCAGAAAATACTCTGAAACTTACTGAAATGCCTCCGGAATCCCCCTAAAACCTCCTTGAACCCTAGGTAACGCACGTGAGACTTCGGAAACCCCCGAAAACGTAACTGTAACGCATACAAAACCCGTTGAAAATCCTCTGAAACTCTCTGCAATTATTCAGATCCCTGAAAACTCTCCTGAGATCTCCTGGGAGCCGGCTGAAACCTCTTGAGACCCCTTGAAACGCCCCTATAACCTTCCTTTGCTCGCCTCTATAAACACTCTCTGCCGCTGTTGCAATGATTCCCGTCATTATTAAATATTCGTATGCACAATATAGGTTCTGAGTACTTTTCAGTGGATTGCCCGAAGGCTTAAGGGGTGTTTTAGGGGATTTCAGGACATCTCAAGGAGCTTTGAGGGCTTTCCAGAGGGGTTCAGTAGAGTTTCGAGTGGTTTCAGAGCTGTTATACGAGAGTTTCAGGGCAATTGTGGTAACACCTGTCCCTGAAGCACCATCAAACCCCCCACACAATGCCTTGACATCTACTATAAGTCAAATGGAATCTCATTAAAACCATCTTAAATTCCTACACCCTAAAACGTATATTAGACGCCACTGAAACGCTGCGAAATTCTTCTGGAACACCCTAAATTAAAAGAAAATCGGGTTAAGTACGGTTCCTTGGCCAGTTACAAAAGTTCTCACTCATTTGTCTCTGATTCCCGTTAAAAACGGGTCACGAGCACGTGGAATTGTGTGAAGCACAGGTTTCTTTTTTATCTATTGTAATTCAACACAGATTTGCATTGGAATTCAACACAGAATTCCATTGGAATTCAACCCAGAACACTAATCAAATTTTGCTCGTAATTTCAGAAGAATTGGGCCAGACTTCTTGGAAACCATCAAGCACATCAAGACCTTCACAGTCTTCCTGTGCAGCAGCCGTTGTATATTTTTCCAGCAAAGTACACCAAAACAAATCCCGTATGACCAGCCTTCTCCCGTCGATCAATAAGTGCATGCCACTCGGACAAACCGGTCGATCTGAAATCTGAACGAACGCTTTCCTCCCTCGCCTCTATCCGACACAACAAACAAACAATCTCGCCGCAAAACATCAGAACCACACCACGAGCCACGGACACGGGGTCGTATGATTGAGAAATTACGAAACTCATTTGCTCCTCATCTCATCTCGGATCTCGAACAACGACGGTGACGGCGACGACGGTACAGAGCCAGTCTATGGGCTGCTTCCTGTCACTCAGTCAGTCAGGCCCAGGCCCGACCATTCATCAATAATCGTCCTAACAATGTGTTTTACCGATGTTTTTCCCTCCGGATCCGGACCTCCTCATGGAGCATCTTGTTCCCTTCCGGCGCAAGGAAGTTGGTCGTTGTTTATCAGGATCCGGACGGCAGGACAGGACTACCGCAATAATGTGATTCAACATTTTTGTCGTCCGGAGTCTGCCTCTTGTAGGCTTCATCATCGTTACCACTTCCACCACCAGGCTGCATCATCATTCTCCATGTCGTCGTCGTAGAGTTATGCAAATTGAAATGCATTGTTGCGGTGTAGGGTCTGATCTAGTTTATGCGTTTTAGTTTGAGATCTGTGGACTATGTGTATCCCCACGTTTCTAGGCTTAATTAATTTTATATCAGGAGTCAGCCAACCGGGTTAGGATAGCTGACGTAGTACCCTTTTTACTTCTTTTTTTTTTCTGAAAAAAAAATCACTACATTCTTGAATGAATGCTAAAATCAAACAAAAACTATGGAAATCCTGTGGAATTCCGGATAAAGTGCTCGAAGGGGTTTCTGGAATAATTTCCGAATAGATTCCTTAAGGGAGCACTGCGGAAATCCCTGGAGGGATTCCTGCGGAAATCCCTGAAATGGATTCCTGCGGAAATCCCTGGAGGGATTCCTGCGGGAATCCCTGGAAGGATTCCTGCGGAAATCCCTGGAGGGATTCCTGCGGAAATCCCTGGAGGGATTCCTGCGGAAATCCCTGGAGGGATTCCTGCGGAAATCCCTGGAGGGATTCCTGCGGAAATCCCTGGAGGGATTCCTGCGGAAATCCCTGGAGGGATTCCTGCGGAAAATTCTGGAGGGATTCCTGCGGAAATCCCTGGAGGGATTCCTGCGGAAATCCCTGGAGGGATTCCTGCGGAAATCCCTGGAGGGATTCCTGCGGAAATCCCTGGAGGGATTCCTGCGGAAATCCCTGGAGGGATTCCTGCGGAAATCCCTGGAGGGATTCCTGCGGAAATCCCTGGAGGGATTCCTGCGGAAATCCCTGTAGGGATTCCTGCGGAAATCCCTGTAGGGATTCCTGCGGAAATCCCTGTAGGGATTCCTGCGGAAATCCCTGTAGGGATTCCTGCGGAAATCCCTGTAGTGATTCCTGCGGAAATCCCTGGAGGGATTCCTGCGGAAATCCCTGGAGGGATTCCTGCGGAAATTCTTGGAGGGATTCCTGCGGAAATCCTTGGATTCCTGCCGAAATCCCTGGAGGAATTCCTGCGGAAATCCCTGGACAGATTCCTGCGGAAATCCCTGTACGGATTCCTGCGGAAATCCCTGGAGGGATTCCTGCGGAAATCCCTGGAGGGATTCCTGCGGAAATCCCTGGAGGGATTCCTGCGGAAATCCCTGGAGGGATTCCTGCGGAAATCCCTGGAAGGATTCCTGCGGAAATCCCTGGAGGGATTCCTGCGGTAATCCCAGGAGGGATTCATGCGGTAATCCCAGGAGGGATTCCTGCGGAAATCCCTGGAGGGATTCCTGCGGAAATCCCTGGAGGGATTCCTGCGGAAATCCCTGGAGGGATTCCTGCGGAAATCCCTGGAGGGATTCCTGCGGAAATCCCTGGAGGGATTCCTGCGGAAATCCCTGGAGGGATTCCTGCGGAAATCCCTGGAGGGATTCCTGCGGAAATCCCTGGAGGGATTCCTGCGGAAATCCCTGGAAGGATTCCTGCGGAAATCCCTGGAAGGATTCCTGCGGTAATCCCAGGAGGGATTCATGCGGTAATCCCAGGAGGGATTCCTGCGGAAATCCCTGGAGGGATTCCTGCGGAAATCCCTGGAGGGATTCCTTGGTGGGATTCCAGTGGAAATCCCTGGAGGAATTCTTGTGGGAATCTCTGGATGGATTCCTGTGAAAATCCGTGGAAGGATTTCTGTGGGAATCCCTGAAGGGATTCTAGAGAAATCTCTTACGAGGAAAACGGTCTTTGTGCTTTTCTGGATGGAAAATATTCTCTTTTGTGCTTTACAACAGAAATCCCACTCTAACCTCTTTCCGAATGTCCTTCGTCGCTAATTTCATCATCCATTCAGGGTCGTCAACTCGGTTACCGGTGCGGTAGTGGTCGAGGGCTCCTCAGAGAAAAGCAACCATTCACGGAACGGAAGGTAGAGATGCTTATTACCCTCTCTGCCTAGCCTTTGGCAGATGGCCTTCATCCGGTATTTCCGACTGCCGTTGCTGGTTGGATGAACTGAGCTAGGGAATTGTGGGATGGGCACCGACGCAGCGTGAAAACGGACCATATAAAAGGTTGATTAAATTTTAATTGAAGGTAATTGATTGCTTTGGGTTTTGCTTTCGTTTCTCTCTATTTTTCATTTCTCATGACGAACGTGTTGCAGTTGGTGGATACGACCTAATAATGGGAGAGGAGGCGGGAAAACTAATAAGTGGGGCTATTTTGGGGGGAGGTGGTTGGATCTGGGATTACACTGTAAGTACATGTGCGTTCGATCTAGCCATAATTCGTTTAATTGGTTTATTGTTTGCAGATGGTTTGTGTAATCGGAAGATTGGGCTTGACGTGGATGGTCGATAATTGAGGGTGCAACATGGCTAATTTTCGAGCATTGTTGAACCATGGATTGCAGGCTGTGAAAAAGAGTGTTCAACGGCTTGGGAAATCCGGCGATGTTCTAATGATTACGCTTTGTATGTTTATCTCAATTGAACGTGTTGGGAAACTATCTGTTTCTAGTGTGCATAAAAAAAACTAGGTTTTGGTGAGTTGATGCCAGTTAAAACTTAATTATATAACGTCAACCTTTTTTGACGTAGGACTACGATGTATTTCAAATATGCCACTTTGAATAAACTAGGTTCAAAATCAGGCTGCAAACACGCAGTTCAGTGTGGATTTCTGACCGCACATACATAGTAATTTAATTTCGAAAAAACTTTATTCTATTGACATTAGTAATTTTGACGTAGGACTACTGTACGTCCTCTTCTGTTCTGTATGTGTATTCGATTTAACTAGCAGCAGCTTTAGGTAGTATGATAAGAAATATTTATGACTTTATTCTGGAACGCTTTTAAGTGTCAAAATGAGTTTAATATTTGCCCGACGTTTCGACACGGAATATGTGTCATCTTGAGGGGTATTAACACCATTTACATGTGCTTAGTTGATGAACTATTCATTATTTTATGAATCTAAATACATCTCAAATAAATGATGAAAAACTCATTGAAGATATCATGAATTCTAGACCGCTTGGTGGCTGAATCATTGAAAACCTGCCGACTTTCCGTCTTCGTTCACGTAAAATTCAATTGCCAAGACGACATCACCTGCAGTAAAATCAATATCCATTTACTGTCATACACCAATAGTTCCATCCATCGTGTCACGTATCTTCCAACGTTCCACTGACTTCACGCTGGCTCTTCGTCCCAAATAGTCGACGATGATGGAATGGTTTCCTACACCATCGCCCTGTTTTCACAGTGCAGTGAGACTCAGGTGTTCGCCAATCAAACGCGCGCTTCAGATAAAAAGTTTCCCATTCACAAACAATATTCTGGCGCTTCTTCGCAGACACAGGTGTGACGAAAGAAGATGCATGTGTTCGATCATGGCGGTGGCAAGTACATAGCCAAGTGCCACCGAAGAAGACGACGACAACGACGACGTCAGCTACGTGACTTTTGGTACTTTTTTTTTGATGGTGATGGCTTTCTGTAATGCGCGACAGAAAAAGGTATCTTCCCGTGTTTTGCACTCTCTCTCTCTCGCGTCATAAGTAACGTTTTATCATCGTTCGCTCCAGCAGGTTGACGACGACGACGGTTTGATTCAATTATCACGGGGGCGTGAAACTATTGCTGTTTTGTTGAAGATGGGCAGCAGCTCTAGATAAACAGTGTTCGAGGTTGAAAGAAAGTTTTGCCTTGACGGGACCAACGCGCTGAGTTGGTATATTAGCAAATGAGTGCTATTCAGGAAGTTTTGCGAGAAATATTAGATTCGAATTAGATTTTCTTGTTTCTTAAGGTTTTTGTGTCTTTTTACTTTTCTGATACACCCACGAATATTGTTTATAAAACTTCCATGGTTCTTGTTAGCATCTTGTTAACCTTTTTTCTTTCCTTCTACTTTCAGGTATGCTCCAAATCGTCTATTTGTTGGAAATTTTGAATAACTGTGTTGGGTAAAACAAGGTAAGCTTGTAGGCCGATGAAATTTGGTTCCCAGTGAACAAGTGCGAAAATTGAGTGAGTTTTCTAAACGTTGTGAGCTGTACGGATATTTTAAATGTGCCTGAAGAGTGGAATCGTAAGAGCAGTTGACTAGTCACCACTCTGGTTACCAAGATGTTGTTCACACCTAATCAACAACTGAAGAACTTAGTATTATTAACCAGCTTCTTTACTGAACACACTTATTTCTCTATGGGTTATGGGCCCAGTTGCTTTAGGCCACTGAAGATAAAGCGAGTTATTTCAAGATTGGAAAGTTCGTTGGAGAAGACGTTAGAATGTTGAGTGCAGTCAAAGTTGGAATTGTGCAATTTGCCAGAGATACGACGCATGGAGATTCCGTGTAGAAACGCTGATGTTCGCTCACGGCGAGAAGAAGATGCTCATGAAGAATAAAGCGCAACTGGAAGCTCCCTGAAAGAACTCCTGGAGGAATCTCTGAAAGAACTCCTTGAGGAATCCCTGAGAGAACTCCTGGAGGAATCCCTGAAAGAACTCTTGGAGGAATCCCTGAAGGAACTCCTGGAGGAATCCCTGAAGGAACTCCTGAAGGAATCCCTAAAGCCTGAAGGAACTCCTGGAGGAATCCCTGAAGGAACTCCTGAAGGAATCCCTAAAGCCTGAAGGAACTCCTGGAGGAATCCCTAAAGGAACTCCTGGAGGAATCCCTGAAGGAACTCCTGGAGGAATCCCTGAAGGAACTGCTGGAGGAATCCCTGAAGGAACTCCTGGAGCAACCCCTGAAGAAACTTCTGAAGGAATCCCTGAAGGAACTCCTGGAGAAATCCCTGAGGGAACTCCTGAAGGAATCCCTGAGAGAACTCCTGAAGGAATCCCTGAGGGAACTCCTGGAGGAATCCCTGAGGAAACTCCTGAAGGAATCCCTGAGGGAACTCCTTGAAGAATCCCTGAGGGAACTCCTGGAGGAATCCCTGAGGGAACTCCTGGAGGAATCCCTCAGGGAACTCCTGGAGGAATCCCTGAGGGAACTCCTGGAGGAATCCCTGAGGGAACTCCTGAAGGAACTCCTGGAGGAAAGTTCGTTGGAGAAGACGTTAGAATGTTGAGTGCAGCCAAAGCTGGAATTGTGCAATTTGCCAGAGAAAGATACGACGCATGGAGATTCCGTGTAGAAACGCTGATGTCCGCTCACGGCGTGAAGGAACTAATGGAGGAATCCCTAAAGGAACTTCTGGAGGAATTCCTGAAGGAACTCCTGGAAGAATCCCTAAAGCAACTCCTGGAGGAATCCCTGAAGCAACTCCTGGAGGAATCCCTGACGGAACTCCTGGAGGAATCCCTGACGGAACTCCTGGAGGAATCCCTGACGGAACTCCTGGAGGAATCCCTGACGGAACTCCTGGAGGAATCCCTGACGGAACTCCTGGAGGAATCCCTGACGGAACTCCTGGAGGAATCCCTGACGGAACTCCTGGAGGAATCCCTGACGGAACTCCTGGAGGAATCCCCGACGGAACTCCTGGAGGAATCCCCGACGGAACTCCTGGAGGAATCCCCGACGGAACTCCTGGAGGAATCCCCGACGGAACTCCTGGAGGAATCCCCGACGGAACTCCTGGAGGAATCCCTGATGGAACTCCTGGAGGAATTCCTGGAGGAATTCCTGGAGGAACTCCTGGAGGAATTTCGGAAGGAACTCCTGGAGGAATCCCTGACGGAACTCCTGGAGGAATCCCTGAGGGAACTCCTGGAGGAATCCCTGAGGGAACTCCTGGAGGAATCCCTGAGGGAACTCCTGGAGGAATCCCTGAGGGAACTCCTGGAGGAATCCCTGAGGGAACTCCTGGAGGAATCCCTGAGGGAACTCCTGGAGGAATCCCTGAGGGAACTCCTGGAGGAATCCCTGAGGGAACTCCTGGAGGAATCCCTGAGGGAACTCCTGGAGGAATCCCTGAGGGAACTCCTGGAGGAATCCCTGAGGGAACTCCTGGAGGAATCCCTGAGGGAACTCCTGGAGGAATCCCTGAGGGAACTCCTGGAGGAATCCCTGAGGGAACTCCTGGAGGAATCCCTGAGGGAACTCCTGGAGGAATCCCTGAGGGAACTCCTGGAGGAATCCCTGAGGGAACTCCTGGAGGAATCCCTGAGGGAACTCCTGGAGGAATCCCTGAGGGAACTCCTGGAGGAATCCCTGAGGGAACTCCTGGAGGAATCCCTGAGGGAACTCCTGGAGGAATCCCTGAGGGAACTCCTGGAGGAATCCCTGAGGGAACTCCTGGAGGAATCCCTGAGGGAACTCCTGGAGGAATCCCTGAGGGAACTCCTGGAGGAATCCCTGAGGGAACTCCTGGAGGAATCCCTGAGGGAACTCCTGGAGGAATCCCTGAGGGAACTCCTGGAGGAATCCCTGAGGGAACTCCTGGAGGAATCCCTGAGGGAACTCCTGGAGGAATCCCTGAGGGAACTCCTGGAGGAATCCCTGAGGGAACTCCTGGAGGAATCCCTGAGGGAACTCCTGGAGGAATCCCTGAGGGAACTCCTGGAGGAATCCCTGAGGGAACTCCTGGAGGAATCCCTGAGGGAACTCCTGGAGGAATCCCTGAGGGAACTCCTGGAGGAATCCCTGAGGGAACTCCTGGAGGAATCCCTGAGGGAACTCCTGGAGGAATCCCTGAGGGAACTCCTGGAGGAATCCCTGAGGGAACTCCTGGAGGAATCCCTGAGGGAACTCCTGGAGGAATCCCTGAGGGAACTCCTGGAGGAATCCCTGAGGGAACTCCTGGAGGAATCCCTGAGGGAACTCCTGGAGGAATCCCTGAAGGAACTGCTGGAGGAATCCCTGAAGGAACTGCTGGAGGAATCCCTGAAGGAACTGCTGGAGGAATCCCTGAAGGAACTGCTGGAGGAATCCCTGAAGGAACTGCTGGAGGAATCCCTGAAGGAACTGCTGGAGGAATCCCTGAAGGAATTCCTGGAGGAATAATGGAAAGAACGCTTGGAGTAATCCCTTAAGGGACTTAAGGGACTCTTGAGGGAGTATTTCCTGAAGATACTCATGAAGGAATCCCTGAATGAATTCCTATTAAAATACCACCTTTTACGCTTGAAGGAACATCTGGGGGGAAGCCTGGAATAAATCCTGGAGAAATTCATACAGGAACTCATGGTCGAATTTCTGAAGTAATTTTGGGAAGACTCATGCAAACGCCAGGAGGAATCCCTGAAGGAACTCCTGGAGGAATCCCTGAAGGAACTCCTGGAGGAATCCCTGAAGGAACTCCTGGAGGAATCCCTGAAGGAACTCCTGGAGGGAGAATCCTTGAGGATACTCCTAGAGGAATCCTCGAAGAAACTCGTGGAGTAATCCCTACAGGAGCTACTTAAACAATCCTTAAAGTAACTCGTAGAGGATTCCTTGAAGGAATCCCTAACGGGATTCCTAGTGAAGATGAAGATATCTATATGATATCTACTAGAAAGCGGGTTAAATTGTTTTCGCCCTATTTGAGGTAGACAAAAATGTTGCAATGGAGAAAGATTTCTATTGAACCTGTAGTAGATATGTGGTTAAATATCTACTTGACATTTTGGTTTGTCTAGTAGATACCTCCTAGATTTCTAGAAGTTTCAGAGCGGGATGTGTCTGAGCATTCACAGACCGTAGATTCATTCATATGGTTCCATTTCCTCTTTATCGCTCATTCAATGTCCCGAACCGCACATCCTCGTCTCTATTGCAAATTGATAGACCAACCCTCCGCGGACTCTACTCTCCATTCAAGCTTGTTTATTTATATCTTTGTTAAAATCATTAAACTGTCATTAGCATCATCTCCGAATGCTGCTGGCAGTGCGCCAATAAGTAGTGCGGGATCGCACCACCGCACCGAATGAACCTCTCTCTCGATTCGCACTACCAACATATTCGCCCGCCACATATCATCCGATTGCCGCGCTTTGTTTGCCGACAAACTAAGCCCGAAAAGTTTCAAAATTCTGATAAATGAATGGGTAAACAGCCGACAAAGTTCGACGCTGGGAATATGCTGCGGGTACGAGCCTCTATACGTTGGGTATCCGGATTCCGTATTCCATTTTATGTGCAAACAGAGCTGGAGGAGACGTTTGCTATCACAAATGGTTAAATGTTCACATGTAGAAATTATATCATGCGTAGCATTTGAAATTGTCCTATACCTCAAACTTTGTTGTCGAATCGACCAACAAAATGTTTTCATGCAACGGTTTCGGTTATCGTGTGGATTTGTGCAGGCTGTCAAAGATTTAATTGGTCTCAAACGTCCTGGTAAGGGGCTGTCCATTAATTACGTAAGGGTTTATAGGGAGAGGGGGGGGGGGGTTTGAAAAATCTTACGAGCCATACAAAAAATTTTTGGCTCTCATACAAAAAATCTTACAAGGGGGGGTGGGGGTGTCGAAAAATCGTAAAAAATCCCTTACGTAATTAATGGACAGCCCCTTAAGGTGAAATGCGTTCACTGAAGTCAAGACCATTTCCAATAAAGTGGAATTCTTGGTGAATCCCAATCTTGGTGAGCTCGTTTCATGCTATTTTCGGTTAGTGTCCTCTGTATCTTGAGAGTGAAGCAACATTTTGGGTGCATGCGTCTGCGCTTTCGATGAGATTCCATTTTTTATTTGTACGTTTGTTGATGACAGCAAAAAGGCTATTGACAATTGATAACGCCATTATAAGTATTTGATCGGTGAGCTCGTTTCATTATAATTTTGTTCTGATTTTTGCTAGTTTTGATTATGGCATAAATATGATGATCTTGATTTTGCTTATTCATGTTGGATTATGCATACGCCTGAATCAATGCAAAATTTATTACCAATCAACTTGTTTAACTTTTTATTTTGTTCCCATATTGTGCAAGCCGACCTTCGCTTTAATAAAATCCCCATAAAATTCCGTCCGAATATACGTATAAGACAAAACACTTCGCTTTTGTCTTCCCAATCGCAAATAAACCCTTTCGCGGTACACCGTTCCACTAGACTAGATCCAAAACAAACCACCAGAATGGTGCGAGAGTGGTGTGGTGTTATAGTGTGGGATCAGGGCCATAACCCAAAATTGTAAATCAAGCCTTTACTGCTTGCTTGCTGCGTGCGGGTGTCGTAAAAATTAAACTACTTGTCACCGTGCGTGTAGAAGTATGGAAGGATGAAGACGGCAGCTGCGGCGGTTACCATTCGATGATCGTCCGTTGATGGCGCGAAGGCAGGCAAATTCGGGCAACAACAGAAGTCCTTGATTTATTGTTGATATGATTTATCGTCGAGACAGCGCACATTACCCCAATAAGTTGAGCATAAAATATTGTTGACACCTTCAAAACAAACCGAGAAAAGTAGTCCTTGAACAAGTGCTAACGAGTTCTCAATTTTAACGACTTGACAGTGGGAAGAAAAATTGGTGTTCGGGCAAACAATGCTGGTGAGCTCGTTCCATGCTATTAGTTTGCTTCAAACTTGAAAAAATATACATTATTCACAATTGAATGTTTCAATAATGATAAACTTTGCATCAAGCTTGACTATCAAGCTGTAGATATTTTGTTCGAATTGCAGTACAATCCATGATCTTGCAGTAATTGACATTTCTCTGACTACGATAAACATCGCATTTCCTATCGATACCTAGAAATATGGCCACCAGGTGATAATTTTTGCACACCCATGACAAATGCACACACCGTCCAAACCGGCGATGATGCCAATCAAATGCCTAGTTCTCCATGAACAATCGTGCACACGCAACGCAACAACGCCTTTCAGTCTTTCAGAAGGAAAGTGCAAATTTTCGCAATTATTCACTCGTCATCGTCACCGTCATCATCGCCAACAATAGCACGAGCCCTTCTTGGTAGGTGGTGCGTTGCGACGGATGCAGGGAGCAACAGTCCGTCAGTGAGTTAGCTTAGTCGGTAGGTACCTACATAAGGGAGAAAGGAAAAGTGTTTTCTAGTGCCCACCCAAGGTGAGCCAAAGAAAATCGTTTGCTAATTGGTTTCGATCACGCAACAGCAATGGTGGAGGTGTGGGTCATCCGGTATACCGGTTGGATTGACGGTCAAGTTCAGGTATAACCATAGTAGTACATGGAAACAGCTATGGGAATAACATAAATTTGCCTAGGATAAACGATATAAGCCATATTAGCTGTTAGATCTATGTAATGTTTGCCTATTCTATCGACCGCAGTATGCATAACACTTGGCCATTGACCTGCCTCTTTCTCTACCGGTAATCATGTACATTTAACCCTACTTGTGCATTGGGGTCATCATGATCTACGTTTTCCTATACTCGGCTCGTAACACTAATCATCTAGTCTAGTGGAATCCAGTCTCAGGAAAAATCTCCAGAAAAATTCTGAGCGGAATATCAGCAGGAATCAGATGGGAAGATGGGGAAGAAGTCTGCAGAAATCTCGGAAGAAATCCATGAAAAAATCTTGGAGTGCTCCCTGAAAGAAGTTCAAGAGAAATCTCTGAGAGACTGCTGAGGGAATCCCTGGGACAATTCCGGAAGGAATTTCTGAAAGAATTCGCTGAAAAAAAAAGCAAGGAATCTCGAGAGAATGACCATGACGGAATCGCTGAAGGATTCCCGTGGAAATAATTAAAACAATATCGGATGAATTCTCCGAAAGAATCTCGGGAGGAATCTCTGAAAGAATCATCGAAAAAATCGTGCATTGCGTGAAAAATCAATGAAGGAATCCCGGGAGAAATTCCTAATGGAAACCAGGGAAAATCAATTAAGACGATTCTGTGAAGGAATAACGGAAGGAATTCGTGAAGAATTCTGATAGAATCCTTCAAAGATCCTGGCAGAAATCTTAGAATGAATTCAATGAAAAATTGAAGTTATCCCTAGAAGAGTCTCAAAAAGAGCCTCTTTGCATATCCAGGAGGGATCTTGGGAAGTATTCCAAGATGAATCTCCAAAATATTCCTGGAGGAATCCCTGAAGAAATTTCAGGAAAAATTTCTAAAGAAATCATTGCAGGAATCTCTGGAGATATCCATAGAGAAATTGTTGTGGGATTTCAAGAAAACTCCCGGGAGGAATTCCGAAAGGATCTCTGAAGGAATCATTATATTAATTTCGAGAAAAAAAATCTTAGAATTCTTAAAGGAAATCAGGAAATACTTATTGAAGGTCTCGCGGGAGAACTTTCGGAAGGAAATCCGTAAAAGGAATACGAGAAAGATCAACAAAGAAATGCTGGATGGAATTCCTAAATAAATATCGAGGGAAATCGCTGAAGGAATCCCGAGAAATAGTGCCGGTAAATGAAAACAATGAAGAAATCCTTGGGGAATCTTTGATGGAATCTAGGGAGAAATCCCTTGTCGGAAAACCAAGAGAAATTTTCAAAAAAAAAAAAAGCCCACAGGAAACCGGTGAGATACCAATGGTGGAATTCTGGATGAAATCTCTATATGAATCTCGGATGGATTACCTGAAAGAATACCGGAAGGAGCCCGGGTCCAATCCCTGTAAGACTCTCGGGAGCAATCAACCAAGGAATGCCGGAAGGAATCCCAGAAGGATCCCGGGAAAAATCTCTGGCAGAACATCTGAATGAATAAATAAAAAGAAAATCGGGTTAAGTACTGTTCCTTTGAATTCCACTAAGAATTTGCATCCTTTGACAGATACGTATTTCGACCTCAACTGTAAGGTCGTCTTCAGTGTCTTGTACTTGAGTCGAGTCAAGTACAAGACACTGAAGACGACCTTACAGTTGAGGTCGAAATACGTATCTGTCAAACGATGCAAATTCTTAGTGGAATTCAAAAGAACAGTACTTAACCCGATTTTCTTTTTATTTACAGATACTCCCCTAACAAGCCCAGGTTAATCATCATCATCTGAATGAATACTGAAACGAATCCCTAAAGGAAACCTGAAAAAAATCGATGAAAGTATCCCGAAAGAAAATTCTGAGGGAATTCTTGAAGAAAACACGGGAAAAAACCTAGAGGGACTCCCGGTGGAATCTCGGTAAGAATCCGCGATCTCTCACGGGTTCTAACCGGAAATGGATTCCAGAAAAAAAATCTCTAATGGAATCTTGGGATCAACAAATAAGGAATCCCGGTAGGAATCGCCGATGAAGTGCTGGAAAATATCCTGGAGGAAAAATCTTTAAAGCAGAAATTTACAGATCGTGCACCGTGAGAAAGTACCTGTATCATAGGGTCGATAGAAATGCTATCAAAATTCTCAATCGACCTGTGTTTTTATTTAACAAGTACGATGGGAATACTGGAAAAACTTGTAATCAGAAGATTCAGAATGTTGATTAATTGGCAAATTGATGGATTAAACTGCGAAAAAAAACCGCGCTCTGGTGGGATTCGAACCCACGACTTCGTTTTCGCTAGACTGACGCTTCGACCAACTAAACCATAAAACAAAGCAACGATTCTGCGGAATAGAAAGCCAAACTGACTCCGAGCCCTCACCATGAACGCTCACATTTTCACAATTCCATCTCTCTTTCGGGCTAGATGCCAACCTCTCAAAACGCTCGCGGTCGTACCTACTAATTATACAAGCGAGAGCTTACTTCTTAGTGTAATTTCGATTGTTATTGTCAATCACTGAGTGACTATCAACTATGAATTTTAAGCGCATAGACTCCTTCATGATTCTACTAATAAAACTCTTTTTCTATTACACTACCACACTTCTGACTATCGTCTACGACTGAAACTTTCGATGAGCGAGATAATTTATCGGCAATAGCAGTCTGAGTGGTAGGCAAACATAGGCGACGTAGGAGCAAAAACTGTGTTTGCTTACCACTCAGACTGCTATTGCCGAAAAATTATCTCGCTCTACCACACTTCTTTGGTCTAATTCAAACCTTTTATTTTGTAAGACTATGCTGAGAGTGTCTGGGTTTGATTCCCAATATTTCCATGATATTTTCATAACGATGAATCCATAAATGAGGCCACATTTTTTTTATCAGTTTATGAAATTATTCTGCGTTTTGCAGCATGTTTTTTCCATGCTTGGCTCGTAACACTGTCGGTGAATCATCTGAATTCTCCCGTCACAGAAATCCAGGGAAAATCATCTAGTGGGATCCAGGCTCAGGAAAAATCCTCGGAGAAATCCTAAGAGGTATATCGGAAGGAAACACGGGAGGCATTTATCAAAGATTTCCGAGAGAAATCTCTGACGGAGTCCCGATCGATTTCCATGAAAGAATCCTGGGAGGAATTTCTGAACGAATCCCCGGAGAAATTAAGGAGGAATTCCGAGAGAAATTTATGACGGAATCGCTGAAGGATTCGTGTTGAATTTATTGTAAGAGTTTTCCCGGAACTCCGGAAGAATTCCATGAAAGAATTTAAAGTAATCCTGTGGGAAATCCATTAATGAATTGCGTGAGGAATCCATTGAGGAATCCGGGAGGGATCCTTGACAGAATACCGCAAGAAATTCCTAATGGAAACCAGGGAAAATCAATCAAGGAATCCCGGGTGGACTCAGTGAAAGAATCCCTGAATTTTGGAGTAATCTCTGAAAAAAAAAAACTCAAAAAGAGCTCGTTTGCATATATGTTTGGTTCTCTCGGAATATCTGGTAAAATTCCAAGGTAAATCAAAATATTCCAGGAGGCATCCCTAAAAGACCTAGTAGAAATCCCTGAAGGAATCATTGAAGGAATCCCTGGAGTAATTCCAAGAGGAATTATTGTAGGAATCCGAGAGAACTCCTCGAAGGAATTCCGAAAAGATCTCTGAAGGAATCCCAGAAAGAATTCGTGAAGGCATCGTTAAAAGAATTTCGGAAGAAATCCTTATAATTCTTAAAGGAAACCTGGGAAGCATCAATGAAAGTATCGCGGGAGAACTTTTGAAATGTTGGAAGGAAATCCGTAAGTAGCAACAACAAAGGAATGCAGAAAGAAATTCGGATGAAATATCGGCGAAAATCACTGAAAGAGTCCCAGAAGTAGTGGCGGTAAAAGAAATTAATGAGGAAATACCTGAAGAAATATTTGATTTGTCTTTGATCTTGTCAGAAAACCAAGGAAATTTCTAAAGAGATGCATAAAGGAACCCGGTGGGATATTAACCCGTTAACACCCAAGGTGTCTCACAATTTGAATCTTTAAATAGATTTGTTATCAAAGATCAAGTTCCAATGAAATAAGCATGATTTGTCGAAAAAAATTGAAGTCTATGGTGTTGTTCCAAAAAAATTCTTCATTGTAGGTCCTCAATATCTGATAATTTTCTCAAGTTCTACATCAGCACAACTTCGCCATCGTTATATTCTGATCCGTATAGATACAATACAGCTCTAAGCAAGTGAAAGAGATGATAAACACTCAAAAAGAATAGAAAAAGGACTTATAAATTGGGACAGAAATCTAACCCAATAAACGCCTAAAAGTATACATGGTCCTTATAATTTTATGTAGTTTCAACTGCAGTGTTCAACATTTTTCAAATTTAATTTACTAAAACAAATCAAATAATGAGTGCTCGCTATGTGTAGCATAGCTAAACGTTAAAATACTGTAGAAGTTAGATTTAACACAGGTATTGATTACTGATAATGTCATTAAATTTTTCATTCAGTACCCCACGAACTCTCTTACCGTACTCACCATACGTAACATTTTCAGAAATATTGCATGTTTTAAAAAGAAAATCGTGTAAAATACTGATCCTTTTAATTTCACTAAGAATTGGCATCCTTTGACAGAAACGTGGTTGACCTCAACTATAAGGTCGTCGTCAGTGTCTCGTACTTACATGTATTCCACTAACACGCCCAGGTTCATCATCATTCTATGTTTTGATATAAAATTTCAACCAGATATACTCTACACGGCTTCTCCACTTGTGTTTGTACTATTCCATGTTTTTTTTTTATTTGTGAACAATATGCGGGTTTTATGGTGTTATTTTGGGCACTATCAAAGTTACATCGAAAAAATAATGTGCATTCCGGCTACAGGACTCCCTGTAATAATTCAAAAAATCCCGGGAAGTAAGTAAATAAAAACGGGAAGAATATTTGAAGGAACCCCGACAGGAATCCCGGCACGAATACCTAAAAGAGTCTCGTAAAAATCTCAAGATTCACATAAATCTCTGATAGAATGCAAGCTGGAATTCCTGAAACAATCCTAGCAGGCATCTCTAAAGGCATCCTTTACGAAATCCCAGAAGGGATGTTTGAAGGAGCTCAAGCAGTAAAGGAACTAAAGGAATGTTGACAAAAAAAAACTTGAAAGAGACCTTTCAAGATTTTCCAAAACAATCCCGGTAGAAATTGCTGAAGGAATCCAGGGAAGATTTACTGAAGGAACTCTGGGTGGGACATCTGGTATAATCCTGAGTGGAAACTCAGCTTGGTAGGAAACCCTAAAATATTCACAGAAGAAATCCCGGGAGGAATTGCTGTATAAATCTCGAGAGGAATTCTTGAAAAACTCCCGAGAAGACAGCAAAGACCCCGGGACGTATACCAGAAAGAATTCCACTAGAATAGATTCCACTGAAAGTATACTAGGTTGAATCTGTGAAGTAATTCCAGCAGAAATCCATAAAAGAATGCAGGCGAGAATTTCTCTTAGGGTCCTTTCAGGATCTTCAAAAGCAATTTTGGCAAAAATCCCTGAAGGAATCCCGTAAAGAATACCTGATTGAATCCTTAGAGGGATCATTACAGGAATGCCGGCTTGAATCTGAGGAGGAATTCCTGCAAGAACCATAGAGGATGTCTCTAGGATCTAAAATTGCCTGAAAAAAAGTCTCGTGGTTTAGAATTGAAAGTTCCATCTTGGATATGTCCGCCATCTTGGATTTCAAAATGGCGTCAATGATCGATTATTGACTTCTACTTATCAAGCCCGATCGATAGATACTCATATTGCATGGTATTATAGCACAAACTACCATTCCGTGGCCACCATCTAGGATATTGTCTGCCATCTTTGATTTCAAAATGGCGTCGGATACACATTTTTGAGTTCTACTCATGAAGCCCGATCGAGAGATACCCATATTGCATGGTATCATAGCTAAAACTACCATTCCGTGGCCGCCATCTTGGATATGGTCCGCCATCTTGGATTTCAAAATGGCGTTAAATATCGATTTTTGACTTCTACTCATCAAGCCCGATCGATAGATACCCATATTGCATGGTATTATAGCTCAAACTACCATTCCATGACCGCCATCTTGGATTTTAAAATGGCGTCGGTCATTCATTTTAGATCTATTCATGAAACCCGATCGATAGATACCCATATTGCATGATATCTGAAGCAGCATTGCCGTTAAATAGCATACATTCTGGAGTTTTGGCCGCCATCTTGAATTCTAATTAGGGACACCTCCACATCCTAAGGGATGCGTTTGCCAAATTTGAATGAAATTTCTTGACGCATTCCAGAGTTATGCTAGAACATACATACATATAAACATACAAATAGACAAACATACAAACGTATAAACATACAAGCATATAAACATACAATCATACAAACATCGACTTTTGTATGTATTAATTAACCAATCTGCCGAAGAAATGAACTATAAATTATTAACCATTGTCAAGATTCCAGGAAAATATTTTTTTTCGCATTAGAAATGAAGCTCATGGATCGTGACAATATGTAATCTTTGCAGCATCGTTCACGCCACCTGGTGAACCAGTTGCAAACTATATTGTCCACTATGCGCAAGGTATGGATGTGGAGAACATCTTCTCTGAAGAAAGTATTCTAAAATTTCGCGTAATTCTGGAGATATTCACATCAAAAGGACTGCCCTATTTATAGGACGCTGGGCGTTCGGGGCATCTGTCCTATAAATAGGACGCTGGGCGGATATGGGTTAATAAAGGAATACCGAGTGAAATTTTTGAAGGAATTTTGGATGTATTACCTGAAAAAATGCCTAAAGGAGCCCGGAATGTCGGAAGGAATCGCGGGAGAAATCTCTAAACAAATCCTGGTAAAAATTCTTGACAAATTTCTGGACTGAATTTTGAAAGGAATCCCTAAAGGAAACCCGCAAATATGCCGGAAGGAATTCCTGAAGGAATTCTTGGAAGGAAACTTGGGAAGAACCCTGGAGAAATCCCTGGTGAAATCTCAGGAAAAATCAGCGATCTCTAACGGGTTTAACTCGAAAGGGATTCCAGGATTTTTTTTTCAAAAATCCGGTAAAAATTTTAAACACCGTAGTAAACATCTTCCAAGGATCAGCGCAATATTTCTCCGATATTCTCTTTATGAATCCAACAAAAATTGCCATTTATTTTTATACTACGTTTCTTCTAAGGATCTCATCCACCATTAGATAGAATCTAGTTCCAAAATTTCCATGAATATCAACTTTCCACTCAAAATCATAAAAGTACCTGTTAATTTCAATCTTTTTCAGTTTTGCGGAAACATTCGTATCACATCTCAAAATCTGTATATTTTTTGTATCCAGCATTTTGTTTGTATAACAATTTTTATAATTTTTACGTTGCAAATTGACATTTGAAACAGAAAAAAATCTGTGAATTTTTCACTCCGTGCATAGTGTAGAAATCTACTTCTTCATGTGCGCTAATTCCCGTCATATCAAAAGGAAAATAATTTAAAATCATTTAAATTTTAACTACTTTTCGCCAGTGACACAATAGACGGAAGCATAAAGATGTAAACTATCGATAATCACCCTCTATAGCACTGGAAATCAAATAAATCTCGTATATTTCAATATTAAATTTCACTCCACTTATGAGTTTGTGTTTTCCTCTCGATTTGCATATGCCGAAGAAAATCGCACCAAAGCAACAGTTAACGAAATGGTTTTTCATCCCCGTTGGATTCACTAATTGATCTGATCATCAATTCACACCCCACAATAGCTCTGTACCGAGAATAGAATTGGAGTAGACGGAAATAGACTTCGGGGCATCATAATAATAATATCCTATTTTTTTATGATTTTTTTTTTGGTTTTACAACAAACCATTACATTAATTGAAAGTTAATTTTTGAATTAATGCTTTAGTATTGCATTGATTATGAGGTATTAGGCACGGTGCAATAAAATACTCGATGGTTATTGGTTGGCGCTTCGTACGACGGGAATTAGATCAAACCCCTATAAAAACTTTTATAATTGTTTGTCCAGAAGTTTTTTTTTTAATCTGTCCGAGACAAGAATGAACATGGAGTGGGGTACGTAGTCATTATAGAGATCTAAACCGGAGCTAGGGTATATAGGAACGTGGATAGTAATTTTGGGACTGCTAGGGAAGCGGAACCATTTTGTCAACATGATGCGCCATACAGTCATTCAAAACCAGAGCACAGTTGCGTGCCTTTCTAGCTGAGGACGCGACGCCACTACGGGCGCCGCTTAGAGACGATGAGGCTGCTTGATTTGAATTTTTCATTTGCGTATCGATCGGCAACGCTGCTCCTTGGTTGGTCGTTGGCCATCCATATCCTAACCTGAATGCATCATCAGACTACAGGCGACGACGACGATACGACGACAGACGGGGACGGATACTAGGGAAATTTCCAACAACGACGATGACGAAGGCTACGACGCGATGACATTGGGAAGAGTGGTTGATGTTTCCAGATCCAGCCATCAAATTAATAGTCCCGGCTTTTGATGTATGCGTTTTTGAGCCCTGATGGGACCGATGATGAAATTGAATCGAGGTCGATTGGAGGATTTTAGGGATTTCGTAGGTATCCTGAAAGATATTGATTTTTGCATTCTTTCTGAAGTGATTGGTTGATCAGCAGTTAAATACTAGATACACAAAAAGTTGCTGTGTTTTGTCTGGATTGTCAAAATGAAAAAAAGACACTACATTTATTTAATGCGAAACTAATAGCGTTCAATGAAAAAGTCCTGAGTAAGTAACTGAGGGAGTGTTTATCAAATACCAAGTTAAAAGCGGCAGATTAGATGGAATACCAGGAACAGTGAGCTTCACTTTGAGCTTGAGCTTGATTGGCTTCCCGTAGGATCCAATGAACTGTTTGAAACTAACTGGTAGCTTAAGAGTGTGAGTGATTTTCTATCTTAAATAGGCAAGAATGGCGCATGCTACGTCAGATTGAAGGGCAATGTGGAAAAGAGAAAGGAAATCTCTTTTCCCATGGCAAACCGTAGACCGTATGTACACGCAGAAAAATAAATTGTAAACACAATTAAATTCCAGTTCAAATCAACCGATTTTTCAGTTTACTATAGCGAGAAACTGATTTCTAGTTTAAACTGAACTGTTCCATTGTTTGGTAATATTTTCATTTGTCGATGTTTTTGACAGTTCTAAAACAAATAGAGATATGGTAGTTTCAACATAAAATAATGGATTGTTTTAAACGACTGCAATTTTGCAATTAACAAAACCGGAATTGATTGTGTTGGTGACGACAGCAACTGCGGCAGCTCGGAAATCTATTTTTAGACCGCCGGCATGCGGATGGAAAGGAGAACGACTAAAAAAAGACAAAAAAGGCGAAACCGACCAAACTTTTGTGGATGCTGTCGTGAGTACCTGCGCGTTATCCATCACGGCCAAAGTTGCACTTGGAAGTTGGAGTGATGGATTTGTTACACCTTCTTCGTTGTGGCGATGTTGGGGTAAGCATTTTAAAGATGTGTGAATGCTTCGATAAACTCTAAATAAAAACAATGAAATATAACTTTGGAATAAGTCAATTCTTAGTTGGAAAATCAACCATGCGTTTTATTGTTTTAAACAAGCGTCATTTTTCTGCGTGTAATACTGCGTCAACACAAGTTCATGCTGGGATATCGAAGTGTTTTTGGGACATGGCTGTATGGCAGAGGGTTCACATTGGTGTGTAGATGCCAGACGTTGTGCGTTGATTTCTCTGAAGATGATGCGGCACAGTTCGATGGTTGCATAACTTGTAGGCGTGATATGATAGATTGACACTCTGCTCTGAAGGTGAAAGAAAGAGAAGCGACTTTTTAAACCATTTTTTGGTCTTGCGTTGTATGAGTAAATAAGAGCGAAAAAGTAGATAAAGAGTTACAAAGTAGGAGAAAATGAACGGGCCAGAGATTGAATTCAGGAACTGTTACATACGATTTAGAAACGGTAGCCATTAGACCATCAAACCCGTCATTATCACAATGAAATCGGACAGTTTTTTTCCCTAAATTTATATCCCAGTTTATCAATTAAACTTATAGTACACCTTCAAATAACGGATCAAACTTCGCAATAAAAATCACGTCATCGCATTAGCGACCTCGCCGGGTCAATCCCGCGCGCGCTAGACATTCACCAGACAGGTTGGACAGAAATTGTAAACATTTCCGCCGGAGATCCATGCGATGCACCGCAGAAAATCGTCTCGCACCATCGCATCGCATCGTCCCCGTCCATCGTATCTATCTATACACGGAAAGACAGGCAGGCATCCATCATCGAACTGTCTTCACAGACATCACATTCGCTCGGGTGGCTGGCTAGTGGCTATAGGTTGTCGCTCATCCACCGCACATCATCGCCACCGCGAGCACGATTAAAAACATCTTCCTTTTCCCGATCAAACATTGGCAATGTAAATAAACAGCTAGATGGCGACGGCAGCAACAAACTCTCACTGAATCCACGGTGGCGCAGCGGGTCCCCCTTTATTTGCATTCATCAGCTCCTCATCGGCGCGGCGCACGGCAATGATGTGCGATGATGACAACCCAAACAAAAGCAGAGGCGACGAAAAAAATATTCATTCCAATGCCAATTACGTCAATCCATTCGGTTCCGGCGGCGGCCAGTAGCATACACAACAATACACACCCCGTACTGTTTGTATCTGTGTTTCTCAAATTGCGGGTTGCGAACCACTGAAAGGTTTAAGGCACAAATTCCCCAAATGGAGGGGAACGTTCCTCTGGATGATGCTGACCTCAAGATTGGCAAAATCCATAGATAATTAAAACAGTGCAGTAGCTTTCCAAGTAGGACCCTTATAGCCGAAGCGTTAAACGAGCGAGTTTTAGCAACACCATTTTGAGAGTTCGATTCCTATTCGGTTGATGAAGGTTTCGTAATGAACATTTCCTTGATTTCGTTGGCTGAGAGTATCTTCGTTCCAGCCACACGATATACGAATGCAAAACGGTCGTTGACAGAAGAAACTCTCAGTTAATAACTGTAAAAAAGCTCATAAAACACTAAACTGAGAAACAGGATTTGTTGTTGTAAGGACGTCACGTCAATGAGATTGAGAAGATTGATTGATTTTTACATATTACAAATATCGCCAAGTATGGATAAAGATCCTCCATAAATTTCTCTAAAACTTCTATTAGATCCTCTTCTGTTGGAGAAATTAAGCCACTGCGTCCAATAAGCTGACTTTTGTGGCATGAATGAATTGGTGAGCTCGTTCCATACCACTACCCTTTCGCATTGTATTCCATTTTGTTCGACATTCTTCGTTTGAGAACCCCTGTGCCAATACCAAAGAGAGCCTTGCACATTCCCGGACCGGTTGATTAGAAGCACGAGAGAGAGTGAGAGAGAGGGCGAGAGAGAAGTAATTATCAAATTCCTAGATCGCGAGCGAGCGTTGTGCGGTTTCTTCCTGAAAATTCCAACGTCGCCGCCACAATTGTCGTCACTCACTCATATGCAAATGAGTAGCTGCGGTTGTTGTATGATGACGATGACGGACGCTGTAGCTTTGGGTGCGTACTTGTAAAAGATCGTGTAAAAGTCACCTAAAAAATTGAGCACCTTTGCTGTTGTTGTTGCAGTCGCAGTCGATCGCGAATCGTCGTTCACTCACGATACTAGCGACCGGCAATGAGTAAATCGTCAGAGGACTGTGTGACCTTTGACAATCTCTATCGCGATCCGACGACGACTCTATAGAACTTTAGAGGAAGCGTTCGTGTTAGTTGCGGATCGATTGATGTGGCGGCGCGCGGGATAGTTGATAATTCATCACACTTCGGTACAAGCTCTTAACAATCAGGGTTGTTTCAATTTCAGTAGGATTGATGAACGATGAGATCACGCTTTTGTAGCTAATTTCGTTTAGATTATGTGGTGGCGGAAGAATCGGCGAACCATCGGAAAGGTGCTGTATACAACTGTAGTTTTCCCGACCAGTGCGGAATGACAAAATTATGACAGGTTGTGATAATTTGCTACAATGTTTCTCATAACAAGTAGGAGAAATGCAGTATCGATAGCAGAACAAAGTTATTACACATTATGTTGTCATGTTTCAACCCAAGCAACCAAAAGTTCGGATAAAATAGCATGTTTGGGCTTAATCAGCTATTCGAAGGAAGATGAATAGCATTCTATTCAGCTCACTTTTTAAGTAATTAACCGAACTTGAGTTCACAAAAAGTACACTTGTGTCGCTGAAAGGAACGCTATTCAGCTTAAAAATAAGCTTCGAAAAAATTAAAAAAAAATTAGTCCTATTTATGCAATTTATTATTATGAGACGTTAGTACATGTGTAATCCAAATTGACTAATACCTTGAAATAATTTTTAATGTTTTTTACTTACTGAGAATTGAACTCGGGTTTTCCTCGTTGAAAGCCGGCGCCTAACCACTACTTCATGTATGTGTTGTTAGGCGCTGCGAGATTTTACTCAATGTGCTGATATCATTTAGTAGAGCTCAATCAGGTTCGCGTGTGAACTTTCTCTGAACCTCAAGCCGAAGGTTCGAAAGAAGTTTACGTGGAACTTCTTGTGAACTTACATAGTTTGACATTTTCAGTTTGTTTTGGTTCGTAATTGAATCAAGTGCAAAGCAATAAATTAGTGCTAGTGCCAATCATTCAGAAAAGTTTATAAGTTTTTAGTGACAACGATCGCGTCGATTACCGGCACGCTGGTGCGACAAGTGAGACGGAGTTGAAACATCCAGCAAAACTGGAGGACTTTTATCCGCAACCGAAAAAACTCCGGCGGCATCCTAGGCAGAACAGTTTTTCGCTGCGGGGGCAGCCTTTGAGCCACACAATACGGATGCTTTGGGTTGATTGCAAGTAAGTATGTTGAAATATTATAGTGAAACAAAGTGTACTTGTGAAATTAACACAAGCTGTGGCTGCTGCGCTCGATTTCCGAGTGATTTAATTGAATGAGAACTTCTTCCCGGCCCCGCTGTCGCCGAAGTTCAAATGAAGTTCACTTTTGGTGCGGTTAATATTTATCCGAACTATGAGTAGTAAGTTCAAAACAAGTCCGAAACAAGTTCGGAACGGAACATTTCAAGTTGTTGTAATATGCCCAAATGAACTATATTTGAGTTTTAAAGGCACGCAAAAGTTCAACATGAGTTCGGTTAATATTTGATTGAACTCGGTTTTAAAGTTCAACATAAGTTCTTCCAGAACTTTTTTTCGACTTGAATGTCGTTTTGAAGAGATGTCAAAAGCCTGTACATGTACTTCCAAGTTCATAACTAATACATAAGGAACTTTTTGGAGATTTAAGTTCAACGAAACTTGAATTGAACCAAACTTAAACTTCTGAGTTCGTTCTTCAAGTGATATCCGAACTTTTGGTTGCTTGGGAACCTCTTGGAGCTGGATTGTTCCGCCATAGCTGCTGTAACCTCGCTGGAAGCTCCTAGAACCTCAAGGAGGTTGCAAGAGAGTTGCAATTCCCACTAAATCTCCGTGAAACCACCATAAAACCATTGAAATGTTCCCGAAAGATCTCTGAAATCTCCAAACACTTTCTAAAATTCTCTTGAATCCCATGAATCCATATCACCTAAGTAACGCAGATATTATATAAAAGCTATGGCAGCGCAACTTTTGGTTGTATAGAAGTCACTGTGATTGTAAAAGTCCCCTGAAACACCCTCTAAGCCTCAGGGGTGTCACTGGAGCCTTTTAGAGCCCTTCTGAAACCTTCATGAGTCCCTCTGAAATCCCTTACTCTTGGAACCCAATACAGCCTTATTAAACTCTCATGAAAACTCATACAACACCTTTAAACTAAAATCACTATGTAACGTCCCTGAAACCCCCGTGGGAGACCCATAAAACCCGCAGAAACGCTCAGATACCTCCCTCGAAAAACTCATTTTGACGTCCTCTATAACCCCCATGAGGTATGCTGAAATTCCCATGGAACTACCCTAAAACCTCTTAGAAACTCTGGAACCTCCCAGCAGCCCTCTGAAGCTCCGATAAATCCCCCTGAAATGCACATAAAACCCAATAAAATCCCGTGGAACCCACTTGAGATCCCCTACTATCCCCTGAAACCCGCTTAATCTTCCTATAACATTCCTAGAGGAACTCTTGGAGCAATCCCTGGAGAATCTCCTGAAGGAATCCCTAAAGGAATTACTGGAGGAGTCCCTGAAGGAAATCCTGGAGGAATCCTTGAGGAAATTCCTGGAGGAATACCTGAGGCAATTCCTGGAGGAATCCCTGGAAGATTTCCTGGAGGAATCCCTGGGGGAATTCCTGGAGGAATCCCTGAGGGAATTCCTAGGAATCCCTGAGGGAATCCCTGGAGGAATCCCTGAGGAAATACCTGGAGCAATCTCTGTGGGAATTCCTGGAGGAATCCCTGAGGGAATTCCTGGAGGAATCCCTGAGGGAATTCCTGGAGGAATCCCTGAGGGAATTCCTGGAGGAATCCCTGAGGGAATTCCTGGAGGAATCCCTGAGGGAATTCCTGGAGGAATCCCTGAGGGAATCCCTGGAGGAATCCCTGAGGAAATACCTCGAGCAATCTCTGTGGGAATTCCTGGAGGAATCCCTGAGGGAATTCCTGGAGGAATCCCTGAGGGAACCCCTGAAGGGAATTCCAGAAGGAATCCCTGGGAGAATTCCTGAAGGAATTCCTGAGGGGTTTCCTGAAGGAATTTCCGAGGGAATTCCTGGAGGAATCCCGGAGGGAATTCCTGGAGGAATCCCGGAGGGAATTCCTGGAGGAATCCCGGAGGGAATTCCTGGAGGAATCCCGGAGGGAATTCCTGGAGGAATCCCGGAGGGAATTCCTGGAGGAATCCCGGAGGGAATTCCTGGAGGAATCCCGGAGGGAATTCCTGGAGGAATCCCGGAGGGAATTCCTGGAGGAATCCCGGAGGGAATTCCTGGAGGAATCCCGGAGGGAATTCCTGGAGGAATCCCGGAGGGAATTCCTGGAGGAATCCCGGAGGGAATTCCTGAAGGAATCCCGGAGGGAATTCCTGAAGGAATCCCGGAGGGAATTCCTGAAGGAATCCCGGAGGGAATTCCTGAAGGAATCCCGGAGGGAATTCCTGAAGGAATCCCGGAGGGAATTCCTGGAGGAATCCCGGAGGGAATTCCTGGAGGAATCCCGGAGGGAATTCCTGGAGGAATCCCGGAGGGAATTCCTGGAGGAATCCCGGAGGGAATTCCTGGAGGAATCCCGGAGGGAATTCCTGGAGGAATCCCGGAGGGAATTCCTGGAGGAATCCCGGAGGGAATTCCTGGAGGAATCCCGGAGGGAATTCCTGGAGGAATCCCGGAGGGAATTCCTGGAGGAATCCCGGAGGGAATTCCTGGAGGAATCCCGGAGGGAATTCCTGGAGGAATCCCGGAGGGAATTCCTGGAGGAATCCCGGAGGGAATTCCTGGAGGAATCCCGGAGGGAATTCCTGGAGGAATCCCGGAGGGAATTCCTGGAGGAATCCCGGAGGGAATTCCTGGAGGAATCCCGGAGGGAATTCCTGGAGGAATCCCGGAGGGAATTCCTGGAGGAATCCCGGAGGGAATTCCTGGAGGAATCCCGGAGGGAAATCCTGCAGGAATTCTTGAGGAAATTCCTGGAGGAATACCTGAGGCAATTCCTGGAGGAATCCCTGGAAGATTTCCTGGAGGAATCCCTGGGGGAATTCCTGGAGGAATCCCTGAGGGAATTCCTAGGAATCCCTGAGGGAATCCCTGGAGGAATCCCTGAGGAAATACCTGGAGCAATCTCTGTGGGAATTCCTGGAGGAATCCCTGAGGGAATTCCTGGAGGAATCCCTGAGGGAATTCCTGGAGGAATCCCTGAGGGAATTCCTGGAGGAATCCCTGAGGGAATTCCTGGAGGATTCCCGGAGGGAATTCCTGGAGGAATCCCGGAGGGAATTCCTGGAGGAATCCCGGAGGGAATTCCTAGAGGAATCCCGGAGGTAATTCCTGGAGGAATCCCGGAGGGAGTTCCTGGAGGAATCCCGGAGGGAGTTCCTGGAGGAATCCCGGAGGGAATTCCTGTAGGAATCCCGGAGGGAGTTCCTGGAGGAATCCCGGAGGGAGTTCCTGGAGGAATCCCGGAGGGAATTCCTGGAGGAATCCCGGAGGGAATTCCTGGAGGAATCCCGGAGGGAATTCCTGGAGGAATCCCGGAGGGAATTCCTGGAGGAATCCCGGAGGGAGTTCCTGGAGGAATCACGGAGGGAGTTCCTGGAGGAATCCCGGAGGGAATTCCTGGAGGAATCCCGGAGGGAATTCCTGAAGGAATCCCGGAGGGAATTCCTGAAGGAATCCCGGAGGGAATTCCTGAAGGAATCCCGGAGGGAATTCCTGAAGGAATCCCGGAGGGAATTCCTGGAGGAATCCCGGAGGGAATTCCTGGAGGAATCCCGGAGGGAATTCCTGGAGGAATCCCGGAGGGAATTCCTGGAGGAATCCCGGAGGGAATTCCTGGAGGAATCCCGGAGGGAATTCCTGGAGGAATCCCGGAGGGAATTCCTGGAGGAATCCCGGAGGGAATTCCTGGAGGAATCCCGGAGGGAATTCCTGGAGGAATCCCGGAGGGAATTCCTGGAGGAATCCCGGAGGGAATTCCTGGAGGAATCCCGGAGGGAATTCCTGGAGGAATCCCGGAGGGAATTCCTGGAGGAATCCCGGAGGGAATTCCTGGAGGAATCCCGGAGGGAATTCCTGGAGGAATCCCGGAGGGAATTCCTGGAGGAATCCCGGAGGGAATTCCTGGAGGAATCCCGGAGGGAATTCCTGGAGGAATCCCGGAGGGAATTCCTGGAGGAATCCCGGAGGGAATTCCTGGAGGAATCCCGGAGGGAATTCCTGGAGGAATCCCGGAGGGAATTCCTGGAGGAATCCCGGAGGGAATTCCTGGAGGAATCCCGGAGGGAATTCCTGGAGGAATCCCGGAGGGAATTCCTGGAGGAATCCCGGAGGGAATTCCTGGAGGAATCCCGGAGGGAATTCCTGGAGGAATCCCGGAGGGAATTCCTGGAGGAATCCCGGAGGGAATTCCTGGAGGAATCCCGGAGGGAATTCCTGGAGGAATCCCGGAGGGAATTCCTGGAGGAATCCCGGAGGGAATTCCTGGAGGAATCCCGGAGGGAATTCCTGGAGGAATCCCGGAGGGAATTCCTGGAGGAATCCCGGAGGGAATTCCTGGAGGAATCCCGGAGGGAATTCCTGGAGGAATCCCGGAGGGAATTCCTGGAGGAATCCCGGAGGGAATTCCTGGAGGAATCCCGGAGGGAATTCCTGGAGGAATCCCGGAGGGAATTCCTGGAGGAATCCCGGAGGGAATTCCTGGAGGAATCCCGGAGGGAATTCCTGGAGGAATCCCGGAGGGAATTCCTGGAGGAATCCCGGAGGGAATTCCTGGAGGAATCCCGGAGGGAATTCCTGGAGGAATCCCGGAGGGAATTCCTGGAGGAATCCCGGAGGGAATTCCTGGAGGAATCCCGGAGGGAATTCCTGGAGGAATCCCGGAGGGAATTCCTGGAGGAATCCCGGAGGGAATTCCTGGAGGAATCCCGGAGGGAATTCCTGGAGGAATCCCGGAGGGAATTCCTGGAGGAATCCCGGAGGGAATTCCTGGAGGAATCCCGGAGGGAATTCCTGGAGGAATCCCGGAGGGAATTCCTGGAGGAATCCCGGAGGGAATTCCTGGAGGAATCCCGGAGGGAATTCCTGGAGGAATCCCGGAGGGAATTCCTGGAGGAATCCCGGAGGGAATTCCTGGAGGAATCCCGGAGGGAATTCCTGGAGGAATCCCGGAGGGAATTCCTGGAGGAATCCCGGAGGGAATTCCTGGAGGAATCCCGGAGGGAATTCCTGGAGGAATCCCGGAGGGAATTCCTGGAGGAATCCCGGAGGGAATTCCTGGAGGAATCCCGGAGGGAATTCCTGGAGGAATCCCGGAGGGAATTCCTGGAGGAATCCCGGAGGGAATTCCTGGAGGAATCCCGGAGGGAATTCCTGGAGGAATCCCGGAGGGAATTCCTGGAGGAATCCCGGAGGGAATTCCTGGAGGAATCCCGGAGGGAATTCCTGGAGGAATCCCGGAGGGAATTCCTGGAGGAATCCCGGAGGGAATTCCTGGAGGAATCCCGGAGGGAATTCCTGGAGGAATCCCGGAGGGAATTCCTGGAGGAATCCCGGAGGGAATTCCTGGAGGAATCCCGGAGGGAATTCCTGGAGGAATCCCGGAGGGAATTCCTGGAGGAATCCCGGAGGGAATTCCTGGAGGAATCCCGGAGGGAATTCCTGGAGGAATCCCGGAGGGAATTCCTGGAGGAATCCCGGAGGGAATTCCTGGAGGAATCCCGGAGGGAATTCCTGGAGGAATCCCGGAGGGAATTCCTGGAGGAATCCCTAAGGGAATTCCAGGAGGAATCCCTGAGGGAATTCCTGGAGGAATCCCTGAGGGAATTCCTGGAGGAATCCCTGAGGGAATTCCTGGAGGAATCCCTGAGGGAATTCCTGGAGGAATCCCTGAGGGAATTCCTGGAGGAATCCCTGAGGGGATTCCTGGAGGAATCCCTGAGGAAATTCCTGGAGGAATACCTGAGGCAATTCCTGGAGGAATCCCTGAGGGAATTCCTGTAGGAATCCCTGAGGGAATTCCTGGATGAATCCTGGAGGGAGATCCTGGATGAATCCCGGAGGGAATTCCTGGATGAATCCCGGAGGGAATTCCTGAAGGAATCCCTGTGGGAATTCCTGGAAAAGTTCTGGAGGGAATTCCTGGAAGAGTCCCGGAGGGAATTCCTGGAGGAATGCCTGAGGGAATTCTTGGAGGAATCCCTGAGGGAATTCCTGGAGGAATCCCTGAGGGAATTCCTGGAGGAATCCCGGAGGGAATTCCTGGAGGAATCCCGGAGGGAATTCCTGGAGGAATCCCGGAGGGAATTCCTGGAGGAATCCCGGAGGGAATTCCTGGAGGAATCCCGGAGGGAATTCCTGGAGGAATCCCGGAGGGAATTCCTGGAGGAATCCCGGAGGGAATTCCTGGAGGAATCCCGGAGGGAATTCCTGGAGGAATCCCGGAGGGAATTCCTGGAGGAATCCCGGAGGGAATTCCTGGAGGAATCCCGGAGGGAATTCCTGGAGGAATCCCGGAGGGAATTCCTGGAGGAATCCCGGAGGGAATTCCTGGAGGAATCCCGGAGGGAATTCCTGGAGGAATCCCGGAGGGAATTCCTGGAGGAATCCCGGAGGGAATTCCTGGAGGAATCCCGGAGGGAATTCCTGGAGGAATCCCGGAGGGAATTCCTGGAGGAATCCCTGAGGGAATTCCTGGAGGAATCCCGGAGGGAATTCCTGGAGGAATCCCGGAGGGAATTCCTGGAGGAATCCCGGAGGGAATTCCTGGAGGAATCCCGGAGGGAATTCCTGGAGGAATCCCGGAGGGAATTCCTGGAGGAATCCCGGAGGGAATTCCTGGAGGAATCCCGGAGGGAATTCCTGGAGGAATCCCGGAGGGAATTCCTGGAGGAATCCCGGAGGGAATTCCTGGAGGAATCCCGGAGGGAATTCCTGGAGGAATCCCGGAGGGAATTCCTGGAGGAATCCCGGAGGGAATTCCTGGAGGAATCCCGGAGGGAATTCCTGGAGGAATCCCGGAGGGAATTCCTGGAGGAATCCCGGAGGGAATTCCTGGAGGAATCCCGGAGGGAATTCCTGGAGGAATCCCGGAGGGAATTCCTGGAGGAATCCCGGAGGGAATTCCTGGAGGAATCCCGGAGGGAATTCCTGGAGGAATCCCGGAGGGAATTCCTGGAGGAATCCCGGAGGGAATTCCTGGAGGAATCCCGGAGGGAATTCCTGGAGGAATCCCGGAGGGAATTCCTGGAGGAATCCCGGAGGGAATTCCTGGAGGAATCCCGGAGGGAATTCCTGGAGGAATCCCGGAGGGAATTCCTGGAGGAATCCCGGAGGGAATTCCTGGAGGAATCCCGGAGGGAATTCCTGGAGGAATCCCGGAGGGAATTCCTGGAGGAATCCCGGAGGGAATTCCTGGAGGAATCCCGGAGGGAATTCCTGGAGGAATCCCGGAGGGAATTCCTGGAGGAATCCCGGAGGGAATTCCTGGAGGAATCCCGGAGGGAATTCCTGGAGGAATCCCGGAGGGAATTCCTGGAGGAATCCCGGAGGGAATTCCTGGAGGAATCCCGGAGGGAATTCCTGGAGGAATCCCGGAGGGAATTCCTGGAGGAATCCCGGAGGGAATTCCTGGAGGAATCCCGGAGGGAATTCCTGGAGGAATCCCGGAGGGAATTCCTGGAGGAATCCCGGAGGGAATTCCTGGAGGAATCCCGGAGGGAATTCCTGGAGGAATCCCGGAGGGAATTCCTGGAGGAATCCCGGAGGGAATTCCTGGAGGAATCCCGGAGGGAATTCCTGGAGGAATCCCGGAGGGAATTCCTGGAGGAATCCCGGAGGGAATTCCTGGAGGAATCCCGGAGGGAATTCCTGGAGGAATCCCGGAGGGAATTCCTGGAGGAATCCCGGAGGGAATTCCTGGAGGAATCCCTAAGGGAATTCCAGGAGGAATCCCTGAGGGAATTCCTGGAGGAATCCCTGAGGGAATTCCTGGAGGAATCCCTGAGGGAATTCCTGGAGGAATCCCTGAGGGAATTCCTGGAGGAATCCCTGAGGGAATTCCTGGAGGAATCCCTGAGGGGATTCCTGGAGGAATCCCTGAGGAAATTCCTGGAGGAATACCTGAGGCAATTCCTGGAGGAATCCCTGAGGGAATTCCTGTAGGAATCCCTGAGGGAATTCCTGGATGAATCCTGGAGGGAGATCCTGGATGAATCCCGGAGGGAATTCCTGGATGAATCCCGGAGGGAATTCCTGGAGGAATCCAGGAGGGAATTCCTGAAGGAATCCCTGTGGGAATTCCTGGAAAAGTTCTGGAGGGAATTCCTGGAAGAGTCCCGGAGGGAATTCCTGGAGGAATGCCTGAGGGAATTCTTGGAGGAATCCCTGAGGGAATTCCTGGAGGAATCCCTGAGGGAATTCCTGGAGGAATCTCTGAGGGAATTCCTGGAGGAATCCCTGAGGGAATTCGTGGAGGAATCCCTGAGGGAATTCGTGTAGGAATCCCTGAGGGAATTCATGGAGGAATCCCTGAGGGAATTCGTGGAGGAATCCCTGAGGGAATTCGTGGAGGAATCCCTGAGGGAATTCCTGGAGGAATCCCTGAGAGAATTCCTGGAGGAATCCCTGAGGGAATTCCTGGAGGAATCCCTGAGGGAATTCCTGGAGGAATCCCTGAGGGAATTCCTGGAGGAATCCCTGAGGGAATTCCTGGAGGAATCCCTGAGGGAATTCCTGGAGGAATCCCTGAGGGAATTCCGGGGGAATCCCGAAGGGAATTCCGGAGCAATCCCGGAGGGAATTCCTGGAAGAATCCCTGAGGGAATTCCTGGAGTAATCAGTGGAGGCATTCCTGGAGAAATCCCTGGAGAAATTTGTCCAGGAGTAATTCCTGAAAGAATCCCTGGATGAATTCTTCGAGGAATCCTTGGAGTAATTTCTGGAAGAATCTCTGAAGGAATTCATAGAGGACTTCCTGGAAGAATTCTTGGAGGAATATCTGGTAGAACGCTGGTAGATTTCCTGGGAAAATCACAGGATGAATTCTTGAGGGAATCCATGTAGGAATTTCTGGAGAAAACCGTGGGATTCCTGAAGGAATTCCTGAAGAAATCTCTAGAGTAATTCCTGAAGGAATTCCTGGAAGAATTCCTGAAAGAATCCCTGGAGGATCTCCTGAAGGAATCCCTTAAGGAATTTTTAGCGTTATTCTAGGTATGCACCTCAAACACAATCGCTCAAGTAATTGAGTGCATCCTTTCTCATTGATTCCGGCTTGTTGTTCAGAGGCCGCGAGAGTGCGAGATATTGACATTTTAGAGCGGAAGGAGAGATAAAGTTGTGAGAGACGCACGTGGTTAGGGTTGTGTTTGGAATCCAGTTTGACTTTCTATTTTGCAGAATCGTATCTTATTCTGTGGCTTAGTTGGTTAAAGCACCGAACAAGCAATACGAAGTCGAAGGTTCGAACCCCACCAAAACAAGTTGTATTTTTTCACAAAATCATTTCTCAATGTCAATTAAACGAATTATGCCTTAAAATGCTTCATGTTTTTATGTGTATGACCACTTCCACAGTTTTTAACTCAGAGTTGTCCTAGTAATACTCCATGCCTAAGAATGTCAAGGAAATTTTCATTACGAAATCGGTACTGAACTCACCTTCCTCTGCATTGCTTTATGCCTGCGCCTTTACCGCTTCTGTTATATCTAGCCGTGTTGCAGATGTGTCATGATTATTTTCAAAAATTTCATTCAGGATTCTTTTTAAGTTCCTCCAGCGATTCCTTCCGCGACTCATTATGGAATTTCTTCCATGATTCTACCTTTATCCCTCCCAGGATTCTTTTGAGAAATGGTATCGAGAATCCACCGAGATTTTTCTCTGGAATTCGTACCGGGATTCCTCTTGGTAATTTCGCCAGGGATTTTTTCCCGGGAACCTTAGTAGATTACTCTAGAGATTTTCTCCATCATTCTTTCCAAAATTCTTTCTTCATGGATACTTCCTAAGATTTCTTGGAAGATTTTCTCGAGAATCCACCATGAATGTTTTTCGAGGTTCCTCCAAGGATCGCTTCTTTCGTACTTCAATGGAGTTTCTCGTGATTCACCCAGAGTTCTTTCTTGGATTATTCAGATATTCCCTCAAGATTAATATCCGAAACTTCTTGAACGTTTCATCCTGAACATTCTTGAAACATTCTTGGGGTTCTTTTCAGGAATTTGGCATAGGTTTCTCCTGTGGTTCCATGAGAAATTTTCCCTGGTTCATCCAGAGATTTCTCCTGAATTCTAATTTCTGCGAAGATTTATTCAGAATCTTTCCGGTATATCTTCAGAATTTTAAACGCCAGGCTGGTTCATCTCAGGGGACTGCTAGGCAGACCATCAGTAAACCTTCCAGATCTATTTCTTATTTGTATACCAACTTTTGTTTCAATTTATCAAAAGTATTTTACATTATTGGCAAGAATGTAACAGCGCCCAAGTAACTTTTTGATGGCTAGTTAGTCTCGTAGAGGTTTTTAGAACCATCATAAAACCTAATAACTTTTATTTTGGTTGTATGACGGTTCTAAGAACAGCTTCTAGTCTATTTGACCAAAAAGTGCTGCTTGGGCGGTATGTGATCCGCACCAAAATGAGTTTTCAATCATTTTCTGGCCTTTGTAGCGCACATTGATGAACTTTTCTGGAACCATGCAAGAAAGAATTCACTTCATAAATGTGGAAATGCCCATAGAATTGACGGGATGATGGGATGCAGACTATGTCCCAATATTGCCGTAATGTCAGGAAAAAAAGATTAGGGAAAAGCGGAATAATCAGAAATCGCATTCTGAAAGTATGGACAATTGATCCACACTACAACTTATGAAATCTCAGAGGGTAATAAAATCGGTTTAAAATCGTGATGAAGTCGGGTCTAGACAGAATCGGGGGCCGACATATTTAATTGAATGCGGAGAAGAGACTCGAGCAAGTGGGGTTCGCATCTCCCTTGTATGCGTCTGTTTGATGGACCGTTTTCTAAATTGGTGCGCTCGTTTCATGCTATTATTTGTTTTGTAAAGGTTCAATATATGTAATTTTCCCATATCACAAAATGTTGTGATAGTACTTATGTCTAAGTACGGCACGTTTAGATAGTCATCTCTGTAAATTTATCAAATAAACAGTGTAAAGCTCACCACTAGAAGTTTCGGCGTGAAATCCTAGAATACAGTTTTATTAAAATATGCATTCCTCCTGATAAGAGTGATAACATCCGATTCTGATGACGTCGTTCAGGAGGACATATTTAATCACTATACACAGGGATGGATATTTATCGGTGAGTTCGTTCCATATTAAAATAAATATTTAATACGAACATAAAATTGACCATGAGTCTCCAGTTATCCTAGTGGTTAAGGCTTTGGATCGCCAATCCGGAGACGGCGGGTTCGATTCCCGTTCCGGTCGGGAAAATTTTCTCGATTCCCTGGGCATAGAGTATCATTGTACTTGCCTCACAATATACAAATTCATGCAATGGCAGGCAAAGAAAGCCCTTCAATTAATAACTGTGGAAGTGCTCAAAGAACACTAAGTTGAAGCGAGGCAGGCCAAGTCCCAGTGCGGACGTAGAGCCACAAAGAAGAAGAAGAAGATAAGTATTCCATGTATCTAGTTCTATAGAAGTAAAAAACTGACCAACCTTAATAAAGTTGTATCCGTCGTTTAACCGTAATCAGTGATTGTCCTCAAATGACCAACATAGCACCGGCTCAGACATACTATGCTTTCAGCCTTTCGTATTCAGCCTTTTGTGCATTCAGCCTTTTGTTATTCAGCCTTATGTTAGAATCCCGTTCGTAAACATGTTTTATTGAGTGCGAAGAAGACTCGAGCAAGTGGGATTCGTTTCTCCCTTGTGTGCTCAAGTTTGATGAGCTTTTAGTCGATTCATGCGTATTTCGCCGATAATGCATATATTTATAAATTGGTGAGTTTGTTTCATGCTATTATTTCATTGTGAAATGTTCTGCCGTGTGCAGCATAGTTGTCCCATGTTCTATGGGAATCCCTATTAACATGGGACAACTATGCTGCACTCGGCAGTGTTGTGATAATAAGTCTTAGTACGATACGTTTTGACGGCCATCTCGGTATATTTTACAAATAAACAGTGTAAAGTTCGTCATTAGAAGTTTCGGCGTGAAATCCTAGAATACAGTTTTAATGAAATATGCATTACTCCTGATAAGAGTAATAAGAGCCGCTCTGTCTACGTCGTTCAGAAGACTGAACACAGGGATGGATATCTATCGGTGAGTTCGTTCCATATTAAAATTATTATATGATACGATCTGTAAAACTGAATCAAATTTTTTGTGTATCTCTACTGTTAAAAATTTGGCGAATGACCCATCTGACTTCTGTCATTATACCTACTTGTGTTCAAATGTGTAATCATGTTTCTGGTCGAGTCTTTTCCTCAACATTTGGTTCAGTGTGACTCGACACAGGTGAAATTTATCCAATTAATACGAAGAGCGTTGAATAAATGATAACCATTGCGCAAGAACCAACCTTCCTGATCATCGGGTAAAGTGCTTGCTTCTTACGGCCTGCCAAATGGCTTCATTTACACCCGACGGCCGTCATTGTAGGTGGGCTTCTAATTGAGTGTGGCCAGCCAGCGAGCCAGCTGTCGGTCGGTGGATGAGAAAGAAATGCAGCCTTCAAGGCACAGCTTCTACCGATCCAGCAGCGCCAACGCTAATTATGCTAATGAACCTTCTTGCTTTGCTTGGTGTTCGAAACAGCCAAGAGTTTAATTTTCGTTTGTTAAGTAATTCAAAGCGTAAGTACCGCAAAAAAACGGGGAATCACACAAAATTACATCGTTCGATTCGATCCCAAAAGAGTGGGGGATCTAAGCCTGTTGTGTCTCCTGGGCTGGGTCAACCATGATTACTTATGAAATTTTCTCAATTTCCCAGACCAACGATATTAATTGGTTCTAATTTTCTCCTTCTCTCACTATCTGTTTCTTTCCAGGAGGGTCCGACAGCAATAAGGGTAAAAGCAAAAAATGGCGCAAAATCCTCCAGTTTCCACACATATCGCAATGTATAGATCTCAAGAACAAAATAGGTAAGTGGACAACACGAATGAAGTTCTATGATGGAGTGGGTGGAGGGGTAGCTACGAAATGAAGTCCTGTGGTTCGTCGAATGTCCGAAGGGAAAAAGAAGAAGCCGACGATGAGACCCAATCTTATTTTTGGGTTGTGTATCCTTTTGTGGGTGGGTGGATGGTGCTGGGCCATGCTGAGCCTTGTTATGGTACCTTTTTGTCCTGCGGCAATGGAAATCTCATTGTCGAGTTCTTTTTCCTCTGTTTTGTGAAATAGGAATCTTCCGAAGAAGGAAGATGCTATTGCTGAAAAAGAGGACGAGATTTTAATAAGGTTTGGTCGCAGAATAATAGGAGATTTCTTTTATCGTGATTTCCTCTGGGCAGTTTCAGCTTTGGTCACAAACGAGAGGTTCTTAGAATGGGGTTTTATTCAATTTCAATGCGAAACATTTTGAGGAAACAGGCTATCACCAAGAAAGTGATGTTTCAACGTTTATTATATTGCCTGGAGGAATTCCACGAGGAACTCTTGGACGAATCTCTGGAGGAATCTCTGGAGGAATTCCTGAAACAATCTCTGGAGAAATTTCTGGAGGAATCCCTGGAGGGATTCCTAGAAGATTCTCTGGAGGAATCCTAGGATGAATTCCTGGGAAAATTCTTGGAGGAATTTCTGGAGAATCCTTAAATGAATTCTTGGACAAATGCCTGGAAGAATCCCTGGAGCAATTCCTGGTGGAATTCCTGAAGGAATCCCTGGAGGGATTCCTGGAGGAATCCCTAGAGGAATTCCTGGAGGAATTCCTGGAGGAATTCCTGTAAGAATCCCTGGATGAATTCCTAGAGGAAGCCCTGGATGAATTCCTGGAGGAATCCCTGGAGGAAGTCCTGGAGGAATCCCTGTAGGAATCCCTGGAGGGATTCCTGTATGAATTCCTGTAGGAATCTCTGGATGAATTCCAGGAGAAATTCCTGGATGAAGTCTTGGAGGAAGCCCTGGAGGAATTCCTGGAAGAATTCCTAGGGGAATGCCTGGAGGAATTCCTGGTGGAATCCTTGGGGGAATTCCTGAAGGAATCCCTGGAGGAATTCCTGAAGGAATCCCTGGAGGAATTCCTGGAGGAATCCCTGGAGGAAGTCCTGGAGGAATCCCTGGGGGAATCCCTGGAGGAATTCCTGGAGGAATCCCTGGAGGAATTCCTGGAGGAATCCCTGGAGGAATCCCTGGAGGAATTGCTGGAGGAATCCCTGGAGGAATTCCTGGAGGAATCCCTGGAGGAACTCCTGGAGGAATCCCTGGAGGAATTCCTTGAGGAATTCCTGGAGGAATCCCTGGAGGAATCCCTGGGGGAATTGCTGGAGGAATCCCTGGAGGAATTGCTGGAGGAATTGCTGGAGGAATCCCTGCAGGAATTGCTGGAGGAATTCCTGGAGGAATTCCTGGAGGAATTCCTGGAGGAATCCCTGGAGGAATTCTTGGAGGAATCCTTGGAGGAATTCCTGGAGGAATCCCTGCAGGATTTCATGGAGGACTCCCTGAGGGATTTCCTGGAGGAATCCCTGCAGAATTTCCTGGAGGAATCCCTGCAGAATTTCCTGGAGGAATCCCTGGAGGAATTCCTGAAGGAATCCCTGGAGGAATTCCTGAAGGAATCCCTGGAGAAATTCCTGGAGGAATCCCTGGTGGAATTCCTGGAGGAATCCCTGGTGGAATTCCTGGAGAAATCCGTGGAGGAATTCTTGGAGGAATCCGTGAAGGAATTCCTGGAGGAATCCCTGGAGGAATTCCTGGAGGAATCCCTGGAGGAATTCCTGGAGGAATCACTGGAGGAATTCCTGGAGGAATCCCTGGAGGAATTCCTGGAGGAATTCCTGGAGGAATCCGTGGCGGAATTCCTGGAGAAATCCGTGGCGGAATTCCTGGAGGAATCCATGGAGGAATTCCTGGAGGAATCCCTGAAGGAATTCCTGGAGGAATCCCTGAAGGAATTCCTGGAGGAATCCCTGAAGGAATTCCTGGAGGAATCCCTGAAGGAATTCCTGGAGGAATCCCTGAAGGAATTCCTGGAGGAATCCCTGAAGGAATTCCTGGAGGAATCCCTGAAGGAATTCCTGGAGGAATCCCTGAAGGAATTCCTGGAGGAATTCCTGAAGGAATTCCTGGAGGAATCCCTGGTGGAATTCCTGGAGGAATCCCTGGCGGAATTCTTGGAGGAATCCGTGGAGGAATTCTTGGAGGAATCCGTGGAGGAATTCTTGGAGGAATCCGTGGAGGAATTCCTGGGGGAATTCCTGGAGGAATCCCTGGAGGAATTTCTGGAGGAATCCCTGGAGGAATTCCTGGAGAAATTCCTGGAGGAATTTCTGGAGGAATCCCTGAAGGAATTTCTGGAGGAATCCCTGAAAGAATTCCTGAAGGAATTGCTGGAGGAATTCCTGGAGGAATCTCTGGAGGAATTCCTGGAGGAATTTCTGGAGGAATCCCTGGAGGAATCCTTGGAGGAATTCCTGGAGGAATCTCTGTAAGAGTTCCTGGAGGAATTCCTGGAGAAATTTCTGGAGGAATCCGTAGAGGAATCCCCGAAATAGTTTCTGGAGGAATCCCTGGAGGAATTCCTGGAGGAATCCCTGGAGGAATCCCTGGGGGAATTCCTGGAGAAATCCCTGGATGAATTCCTGGAGAAATCCCTGGAGGAATTCCTGGAGGAAATCCTGGAGGAATCCCCAGAGGAATTCATGGAGGAATTTTACGATCGATTTTTATATCACTCTCTCCACAACAACATTATAATTTGTATATCTACCATTACTGTCCCCGCGAGCAACCGGGTCATTATGCATCTCCGCAATAAATTTGTCATTATACACATTTTGCAGCCATAGTTTGTTGTACTCGGAGACGTCATCATTATCACCGTCATCATCATCACCATCACCATTACTCACCGAACCCAACTCTAATGGATCATATCCAGCGGGCTCGCCGAGAGGACGACCGCAAAAGAGCGCACAAGCGTGCGCGTGCGAAATGAAGTGAAATTATTTATTTACACAATTAAAATTGATATAAATTAGCGAAGATTTATTGATTCAAGCGCGGCTCACGCCCCTTGTTCTGCCCTGGTTCCTCTTCAGTTAAAGTACTCTGGACGGACGATGATCCCGGCGGTGCAGCTCTGCAATTTCAGTTAGTCGCCACGGCGCATCACATTCGCCGACCACCGACCAGCTCCAGTGCGAGAATCGAGAATGCGATGCTCTGGCATATTTTCACACTTTTATGTCCCCCCACAGCTTGGATCGATCGTCTGCTGGACAGCAGGGTGGACCGTTCTGATTTTTGAGACCTAAATTTTTGGGAAAAAAAACTTGAATTTCCTGAATCTAGCCGCACGCACGTCATTTATTACTCTTCGCGTCGAACCATTTCTGGCAAGGAATCTTCTGAATCTAGCCGTGCTCTCGTCAATGTTTACATTTCGTGTCGAACAACTCACTCCCGGCAAAGAATCTACCAAATCTAGCTCTGCTCACGTCAATATTTACTTTTAGCGTCGAGCAACAAACTCCCAGCAAAGAATCTTCCAAATCTAGCCGTGCTCACGGAAATGTTTACTTTTCTCGTTGAACTACTTATTCCCGACAAGAAGCTTCCTAATCTAGTCGCACTCACGACACATTTGATTTTTCGCGACAAAAAATTGCATTTTCACTTTTTAATATCTCGTACAAAGAATAAAGCTTCTTCCCAATACCAAATATACACATATTGCATGGTTTTAGAGCCTGAAACCCATTAAACAGCCACTACCTTGAATGTTGAACCGCCATCTTTGATATTCTGGTCGCCATTTTTGAAGTTCAGACTTCTTTCCCATACCAAATATACCCATATTGCATGGTTTCAGGTTCTAAAGCTCCATTAAACAGTCGCCATCTTGGATTTTAGTCCGCCATCTTGGATATTCTGGCTGCCATTTTTGAACTCCGGACATCTTCCACATTGCGGTAAAACTCCGGTTCGATTCGAACTATAATCCGAAAAATGGGCCAATGGAAAGTGCCTTAAAAATGAGTGAACTTTTTTGCGCACAGACATACACTCCCGTTCAAAAGTTTGGGGTCACCCCCTCAAAAACATGTCATTTTTTTAGGCCCATATCTCCGCCAATTTGCGTCCGATTTCAAAACCCTAGGTTTCATTCAAAAGATAATAAGTCAAAGAAACTTTGAACATGATTTAAAAGAAACTTTTTCAAAAAATTTTGTATGTAAACTTAACCCAAAGTTGCCAATTTTTTTTAAAAATGAATATAAACTTACGGCAGTGTCGCTGGAAATTGGGTCGACCAAATTTTAAGATGAGAGCGGTAATATGACCCATTTTCTATTAGCTTTCAACTGCTTTTTACAGAACTTAGCTAAAAAATCTAGAAAAAAAGTTATTATTTAAATTAATCCTTGATGTCATCGGCCAAAAGTTTGGGGTCACCCCTCAATATGATGTATCGGTCAAAAGTTTGGGTTCACTATCGTAAAACATGGAAAAGTGATTTGTTGATATCTTTGTCATCTTTCATTCAATTTTAATTCTTCTTGGCTTATTTGAAACAAAATGAATGATACTTACTGCATAGACATTGAACCACACATATTTGTTGAAATTTACATACTAAAACTTAACGTAAAGTTGCCTCATTTTTTGAAGCGTGGTAAAATGTGCTAACTTTACATAACATTTTTATATACAAAAATCGTTAAATACGTTAAGTTGAAGACATCAAACGTAAATTTAGTTAATTATCTTTGAAATGAGCCAAAAATAATTAAAATTGAACTATAGATGACGAAGATATCACCAAATTACTTTTCCATGTTTTACGAAAGTGACCCCAAACTTTTGGCCGATACATCATATTGAGGGGTGACCCCAAACTTTTGGTCGATGACATCAAGGATTAATTTACTCAATAACTTTTTTTCTAGATTTTTTAGCTAAGTTCTGTAAAAAGCAGTTGAAAGCTAATAGAAAATGGGTCATATTACCGCTCTCATCTTAAAATTTGGTCGACCCAATTTCCAGCGACACTGCCTTAAGTTTATATCCATTTTTTAGAAAATTTGGCAACTTTGGGTTAAGTTTACATACAAAATTTTTTGAAAAAGTTTCTTTTAAATCATGTTCAAAGTTTCTTTGACTTATTATCTTTTGAATGAAACCTAGGGTTTTGAAATCGGACGCAAATTGGCGGAGATATGGGCCTAAAAAAATGACATGTTTTTGAGGGGGTGACCCCAAACTTTTGAACGGGAGTGTACATACATACACACATTCAGACATCATCTCAATTCGTTGAACTGAGTTGTTTGGTATATGTGAGTTGATCCTCCGAGCCTTCTATCGAAAATTCGTTTTTCGAGTGAACATATAGCCTTTTAGTAAACTTCGGTGTACGAGAATGGCAAAACCGTTTGGAATGAACTTCTTTAAAAAAAATGAGCCACCCTACTGGAGCTGGACGGGGTTAGTGGCCAAGCTACCTCAGTTGGTTTGTAAAGTGTGCCAAAGGAGTGCAGTAACGGATTTCATTACTGCATTATTCAGTATAGTACCAATTCGGGTGCAGATATACCTTCTCGAATGTTTACTTTGGCCGATTCCAATCGAACGCGGCGCTGCTGACCATCATTTTCTGTTTAGGCGATTTAATACCAAACGTGAATTTTAACCAAAAGTAGTTGTAAGGTTTTCGATATTCAGCGAATTCGGAATGAACCGATCAATTCTTGAAACAGTGCGGTCCAACAATGGTCATTCCACCTTTTTCTGCCCTTGCGATACATATCCCCGTGCTATGGATCACCAACCAAATTGTTTATTGTTCGTTTTGGGCACTCCCGGTACCTACCCAACCTATACGGTTGTGGGTGTGATGTGAGTGAGTGCTGCTTGTTTACCTGTGCACCAATTTGGGCATGGCGAAATGAAACGTAAACATGATCACTGTAGGTAATCAATTGCACGCAGCAGAGGCAGGTTCCCAGAGGTCAACGTAACAGCGGTATTTGATTGAATTTTCGACAAAAACCACCGTAGTTTATGTTGAAGTTTTGCTTTAATATTGCCATATTCGAAAAAAAGGCGAAGGAACTCAATATAAAAATGGCTTCTGATTGCTATTTTATCATATCCGACGTTTCGGTCTTATTTGGGGCCTTTCTCTTCTGAGGGACTCAATTGGTTTGGCAACGAATGATGACTGATTTGGGAGCTTTGATTTCTTGGTTGTTCAGTTGGTTGCATGGATCGCATCGATGGCCAAAGTGAATTCCTGATCCATGCCATTATCAATCCCTTCTTACTAGTGACCATATGTTTAAAAGAAGAAAAAATCTTTGATGACATTGTTAGCAGCTGTCATGGCAACCAATCTCAACAGTATGACTCGAAAGAATAGCTCATGTTCAAAGAAGCAAAAATCTGTGATTGAAATATCATCAGTCATTTTTTATGTTCGTTGGTATGCATCATTAGCCTCTTCATTAAGCACAGCCTATGACTAGGGATCATATATGCAGCCGATGTGGTTAGCGAACGGGTAGTCATTAGTATGGGACAAACACCAAATTCTCGCTCCAGTGGACTTTTTTGATTCCATTTAGCTCCCATATGAACTGTGCAAAATTTCAGCGCAATCGGTGAAACTATAATTTAGCGCAAGCGGTTCAAAGTTTTCATAGGATTTACTATGGGAAAAGTTGTACTTTCTGATAAAAAATCCCAGAGGTCGCCTTTTGTCCCCTTAATTCAAATCGATCAATGCTTCTTGTAGAAAAATCATTTATGAAACTTTCCTTCGAAGATCGCAAAACGATTGGATGCTTGTGGAAAAAGTTATAGATTTATTACCGATTAGTGATCGAACGAACGGGTTTTTGTTTTGTTTTATTAGCAGCACTGTAGCTGCTGCTTTGGCTGCTGCTATTTCTGGGGGTGGTGATGCCTCCCGCCACCCCATGCAACAGCGGCAGCAGCAGTGCTGCTGATAAAACAAAACAAAAAGCCGTTCGTTGGATCACTAATCGGTAATAAATCAATAACTTTTTCCACAAGCATCCAATCGTTTTGCGGTCTTCGAAGGAAACTTTCATAAATGTTATTGCTATAAGAAGCGTTGATCGATTTGAATTAAGGAGACAAAGGGTGACCTCTGGGATTTTTTGTTTGAAAGTGTAACTTTTCCCATAGTAAATCCTATGCAAACTTTAAACCGCTTGCGCTAAATTATAGTTTCACCGATTGCGCTGAAATTTTGTACAGTTCATATGGGGCCTAAATGGGATCTGAAAAGTCAACTGGAGCGAGGATTTATTTTTTCCATACAAGCGTGTCCCACACTAGTAGTCATGCTGAGAGAGATACAGGTTCGATTCTCGCTCGGACCAGGAACTTTTTGTAATGGAAAAATCCTTAACTACTGCGGGCATAACGTATCTTCTTGCTTGTCACACGATATACAAATGCAAAGTGGTCATTGGCAGAGAAGGCTCTCAATTAATAACTGCAGAAATGCGTAAAGAAGCTGAGAAACAGGCTTTGTCTCAGATGGGACGTTACGCCATGAAATAGAAGAAGAAGAAGTACTATAACTCCTTTCCTGCGTTTTCGCAAATTCAGCCTTTTGTGCATTCAGCCTTTTGAAATTCAGCCTTATGTTACTTTCAGCCTTTTGTGAATGCACAAAAATTCAGCCTTCTGAAATTCAGCCTTATGTTAGCATCCCACGATAACATTTTACCGAAATTCTGTAATTTTTTACAGAATCTCGGTAACAATCCATTACCGAACGCTCAGCAGTTGAGATTTTGGTTAAAATTACCGAACGCGATTAGCTGCGTGGTACGACTTAAACTTAACGAACTGGAAAAGAAATCTTGAAAATGAGAAGACACAGAATATTGATTATTTGGCAAATTGAGAGATAAAATTGTGAAAAAAAAATCGCGTTCTGGTGGGATTCGAGCCCACGACTCCGTATCCGCTAGACCGGCGCTTTAACCAACTAAGCCGCAGAACTTCCCAGTTTTTCCCAGTGCGTTAAGCTGCACCAGCAAATTGGTATATATATTTCTGATATTTTTTGGTAGATGCCTTCAACTATCTTGGCGTGATTGAAGATGCCTGATTGAATTCCAAAATTTGTAGCAAATCCCATAAAAAGGTTATTGTTAATGCTTCGGCATATTACTGACATGACGTGTGTTAGATTATCAAAGCTGATTAGTCTAGATACCCCAAATTGAGCGTCCTTTCACTGGTACATTCCCATGTATGAATTCCTGGAGGAATCTCTGAAGGAACCGCTTGAGGAAATGCTGAAACAACTTTTAAAAGAATCCATGGAACAAATTTTGGAGAAATCTCTGCTGAAATGTCTGTAGTAATTTTAGGAATATTGATGAAGTCTCTAAAGATATTTCCGAAAGTATCGCCAGAGAATTTGAAAATTCTTGAATCTGAAGAAAATTCTTAAAGAATTTCAGGAAGAATTTGTGAAAAAAGCAAGAATATTATATGAATCCACGGATGGATTTTCTGAAGAACACATGAAGTAACACAACCTCTTGATGTATTTTTGAAAAAGAATCCCCTAATTAAAATCCTAAGCATTTTTTTAATGAATTCTCGAAGGAATCCATAGATAAATTTCTAGAGGTATACTTGTAAGAAATCCTGGATGAATTTCTGAGAAAATACATAGAGGAATTTCTTATTAAATCGTTGTGTGAATTCCTGCAGAAATCTCTGCAAGAATGAGTAACTCCCGTTGAGACTGGCCCACTATTTACACCTAGTCTTCAAAAAATTTTTGTTTACGAAGACGAATTTAAAATCTGATCCCACTAATGGAAAGCCGAAAGTTTAAGCTTTTCAAAACTCTAAAAAAGTTATAACAGCAATGCCCGCATTATTGAGAAACAGTCAAAAACGGAAACGAACCTACCATTTTTCCAAATTTCGCTGCACGGTGATATGTGAATATATGCGGTGCGCATGGAAATGTATGGAGAAAACGTGACTTGATTTACAAAACTGTAGTTAGCTTTTGACAGAAAAAAAATACATCTCGAATTTTTGGACATGTTGTGTATAAATGCCCCAGCTTTCAATTGATGCAAAAATTTGGAAAATCGGTGGTTGCCAACATGACTAATAAAAACAAAAAAAAAAGTTCTGGTATAACTATCCAAGATGGCAGCCAAAATCAATATGGCCGACCCAACTTTTTATAACTGTAAATAGTAGCTCTACCTTTCCCCTTTTCAACAACGTTTCGTTTTGAGGGAGTTTTCGAAGAAACTTTCGAATTATAACAGTTCAAATGAGCCAACATTTGACCAAAATCGAGGGGTGTGCAAAAATTGTTGTGGCTCTAACTAACGAGGGGTCCATCAATTTGAGCAACCAAATGAATTTTCCTTACTTTTTTGGCAAGGACTTTCAGAAAATCGCCAGTTCTAAAAATCAAAAAAAAAAATCATAGTGGCTCATAAAAAGATGCTGTTATGTATAATATCAAAATATTCATCTTCTATATATATAAAAATGCAGTGGTATACGTGGGACCGCGCATAACTTGCGAACGAAAGGTCTGATTTTGGTCGTCTTAGTTTTGTTCTGTTAGTTTTCACCCAAGGAAGGTTTATGGGGCAAAAAACATGGAAAAAAATAGAGTTTTTGATAATCGATCTTCCATACATTTTGTCAAGAAAGTGGACGCAAAATTTTCTCTATCCGTCAATTTTGCCCTTCTTCCATAATTTTAGTTCAAATTTAGTGTAATCAAATAACGAAATTGGACGTAGGAAAGTTCTGTAGCCGGGGTTTTCCTTGAAGTTCAATTGTGTGCAGGCGTCTGTTCCTGAAGAAAGTTTCGATTTTGTCTGCGATAATCCAGTACAAACAAACGGGAAGGAGACGGATGTACTGTTGCAAGTAGATCGATAAAAAGGCTGCGTATATCTGGTTTAAGCCCTGGATTGCGTTCGGGTTTCTGATGGCAGCATATGGAAAAACAGCATCCGGAAGCAGGTTGGACTCTAGGAAGGGCATAAAACTAGATGCTTGATGACGACGATGGCACAACTTATGGCAGAAATTTCCCTAAATTGGGGAGAACGTGCCTCTGGAGCCGATCTACTGACGATGAAGACAAATTTCCGAAGGATGACTGCAAAGTTTGGTGAGATCAATCTAATTTTACCCTTCATTGTTTTTGTATAACAACATTATACAATTTTCATTTATATTTTACCTATTGCGGGGTTTACACACGGGGGGGTAGCCTAAGGTAGTTAAATGACCTGATGACCGGACTTAAGTTCGTGGAATAGCCAGTCTTTTGTCATGAGATAGCAACTTTAAGTTGACTACCGAAGGGATTCAGCGATTTTAACTCACCCTGCTACAACAAACCATCAGGTAGATCATTCTTTTCCGGAGTGACTCTGCAGCCATAGGTAATCCTTGCGCTGATGGTGGGTACACTTTCATCATCATCATCATCATCATCGATCTTCCATACATTTTGTGACCAAGGAATTGGTCTTGGATAGAAACTTGAAACGTCAAAAAACGCAGTAGGCAAGACAAAGTTTGCCTGGTACAGCTAGTTTTTTTTAATTTTAAAACCCAATTCCTGCTTGAAATCCACTTGAAGGAATCTAGATTTTTTTTCTCTCTGATTGCTCCAGGAATGCTGCTGGGACTTAATCAGGACTTCCTGGTGGATTCCAGGAAGTCTTGCTTCCAGGAATAGTTGAAGGACTTCATAGAACAATTACAGGATGAATCCCATATGAAAGTGCTTCAACAATTCCAGCAAGAATTCCTGAAGAAATCTTAGTAGGAATATAGGAAAGAATCCTAGCAGCAATTTTTACTGTAATTTCAAAAAATATTCTTAAGAAAATCTTTGGAGAAATCTCTTAAGAAATCATAAGAGTAATTTCTAAAGGAATTCTTGAAGAAGCTGCAGGAAGTATTTGTATAGGATTCCTTGGAGAACCTCTGGTGCAATCTCAGCAAGAATTTTTAGAAAAAAAGCATTAGGAATTTTTGGAAGAATTTCAAGAGAATTAATCCAAAATTGTCTCAATGATTTCCTCCAAGGGTTTCTCTTGGTATTTCTCTCCGGATTTCCCCAAGAGTTCGATTAGGAATTCCTCTAGAAAATTCTCTAGATATGCCCACTGGGGTTTCTTCTGTGATTTCTACAGGGATTTAAAAAAAAAAACCTTCGCAAGTTTCTCCTGGAATTTCTCGAAGAATGCCTGCGTGGTTTCCTCCAGTCTAGTCTAGTCTAGTCTAGTCTAGTCTAGTCTAGTCTAGTCTAGTCTAGTCTAGTCTAGTCTAGTCTAGTCTAGTCTAGTCTAGTCTAGTCTAGTCTAGTCTAGTCTAGTCTAGTCTAGTCTAGTCTAGTCTAGTCTAGTCTAGTCTAGTCTAGTCTAGTCTAGTCTAGTCTAGTCTAGTCTAGTCTAGTCTAGTCTAGTCTAGTCTAGTCTAGTCTAGTCTAGTCTAGTCTAGTCTAGTCTAGTCTAGTCTAGTCTAGTCTAGTCTAGTCTAGTCTAGTCTAGTCTAGTCTAGTCTAGTCTAGTCTAGTCTAGTCTAGTCTAGTCTAGTCTAGTCTAGTCTAGTCTAGTCTAGTCTAGTCTAGTCTAGTCTAGTCTAGTCTAGTCTAGTCTAGTCTAGTCTAGTCTAGTCTAGTCTAGTCTAGTCTAGTCTAGTCTAGTCTAGTCTAGTCTAGTCTAGTCTAGTCTAGTCTAGTCTAGTCTAGTCTAGTCTAGTCTAGTCTAGTCTAGTCTAGTCTAGTCTAGTCTAGTCTAGTCTAGTCTAGTCTAGTCTAGTCTAGTCTAGTCTAGTCTAGTCTAGTCTAGTCTAGTCTAGTCTAGTCTAGTCTAGTCTAGTCTAGTCTAGTCTAGTCTAGTCTAGTCTAGTCTAGTCTAGTCTAGTCTAGTCTAGTCTAGTCTAGTCTAGTCTAGTCTAGTCTAGTCTAGTCCACACTTATACAGCCATCACTTGAAAGAATCCTGGAAAATGATAAAATCGACTACTTTTGTAAGTTTCTTGTCAGTATCAATCCTGGCATTGCATCGAAGATGCATTACAAGTATTGAAGCGGCCAGGCCTACTGTGTAGCATTAACACAATAAGCAAGACCATGGAGTCAGTCGTTCCGTAGAATATGTATTGTAGATGTCAATCCAAAACGTCAGGAGTGACGTTGCTAAGAAAGTTAATGCCACTCCATTGAAGCTCTTCGTTCTGGGATGGGACATAGGAATTTACGCCTCATGTCCTGGCTTAAGCGCCATTGTTCGCTCTTTATTGCATCGTACCCAGTAATCCTGTCAAAAACCAAGAAACTGTTTTAGGAACTCATCCAATTGATTGATTGATATGTCTATATTATAGAGACTTTCAGCCCTTGGCTGGCTGGTTTGTCTCTAATCAATCCAAGATTTTTTTTCAAGATTCAATATCTTATAAACATTTCTTTTGCAGGAGGGAACTCTTGCTGGGAAATTCCAAGAAATTCTTTTTCTATATTTTTCAATAAACCGGACATTTTCCTGATTTTCCATTCCATTCCATCTATACGTTTTCCGCCAGGACAGGAGTTTGGCTATATTTTGATAGTACTAAGCTATAAGTTTAAATTTCCTCAATCATTTTTTTTGCCCACATGATGTATCAGCACGAAGATGATCCACGATATTCCACGTAGCATTGCTAGCTATTTTTATTTGATGTAGAAAACATCACACCTTATACCGTTTTAGCAGGCACTGAGGTAATGCAGCCGTAGAAAACCTGTTCAAATCTCTATAACAGTGAAAATTACCGCCTGAAATCTGGCATCTCCAATGACGCGGTACCTATATTGTCGTGAAAAAATAAACCGAACCTATTTTGAACCAATCGGATTTGGCAGGTATCATTCAATCATCCAACGCAATCCCGCCTGTATCACCGGCTTACCCTGCCGAGGTTGCTAACTCGGCAAGTACACAAAGATCAAGTTATGGATCGGTGGGAGCTTGAGCTGGATTGAACCCAACCATGCGCTCTCCTGCTCGGATAGTACAGGTGAGTGCCGGTGCAGTTCGGATGAAATGCATGGTAAAAACTAAAATCAACAGTTCTGCCGGAGCGAACTAACTGCGATGCAAGTTGTAATTCTTTGCTGGCGCTGACGACGGTTACTGCTTGGAAAAATATTTATCTGACCCTAATAGCGTGTCTAAAATTATCTAGGAAATTATTATTAAAATTATTCGTTACATTTGTCACTAAAAGCTATATCATTAAAAAATTAAAAAAATAATCATGACAAGTATAGTGCACATATAAAAATAAAAAAAAATGAGAAAAAAAGATAAAGAAAATGAAATGCTAAAATAGCATATCATAAGACAACAAGAACAAAAACAAAAAATAATTAAAGAAACAAAGAAAAGAGAATCGAAAGATTCGAGAAGGTTGTTACCGAATAAAAAAAAACTAGAATCTAGAAGCGAATCCATCTCTTGAGACTTTACACCCAACAATAAACTTCTAAATTTCAAGTTGATGTCACAACCAGCACTGCTGTCACCATGACTCAATTACCAGAGAATGACACAGTCATTTTGCGCCTTCGCTCGCAATCTAGGCTAAATTTTGCACTTGAGCTGACCTAAATTAGTGCGCACCGAAATCGAATTAACCCATTGGAGCGGAAAACTTTTCCACTTGCTTCAACCTGTCACAAGTGCTTTCCACCATCGCCACACACCCACCAAGATCGCACGATTCCTACGATGATATCTTGGAAAGCGGCTGCCTCCGGAAGCGCGCAACGCCTTTTCTTCGTCTTCCGGATGACGCCCCTTTTCACCATAATGAAGGCGAAAGGCAACAACAACAACAACAACAGCTGCTGGCAGCTTGCGCGCCTCTGGTGCTGGGAAGCACGGGAAAAAGGTTTGAAGAATCGTGCTTGTTGTCCCTGGGTTTGGCGGGGTGGCGTGCGTCTTGCAATGTGTATGGGACAGGGGTTCCCAAAATTTTTCAGCTGGATCAAAATATTGATAATTTTATAGTATTTTCTTTATATTTTTTAAGATAATCTTTGGTATTCTTTCATCTTCAACGTTACAAGTGAAACAAAACCTGCTTCTCAGCTGTTATATGGCTACATGTAACAGGCACAAAGATACTCTATACCCAAATAACCGAAGAAAATTTTCATTTCTTAGACCGATTGGGAATCGAACACGTCATCCTGAGCATGGTCCGGCTGAATGCTCGCGCGTTAACCACTAAATAACCGTTAACCGTTGAACCGCGACCTATAGTTTGCGAAACACTGGTACAGCTTTAGGTGGAACTACAAAGGAATTTAAAGTGACAGAGAAGAAAAAAAATAGCTGAACCAGTCAGCAACGACGGCTGCGCTCTCTCATTATGCAAATTAGATTTGTATACCCATCACCAAAGTACGGCAACGACGACGACAACAACGGCTCCGAAACCCTCCATAACAGCAAATTGCACTTGGGAACGACTCTCCGGTGCTGCGCTGGTTGGCTGACTGGCTGGCAGGATGCCCTTTTTCCCATTCAATTTTCGTGTTACGTGCATATCGGGAAAATGTCCCTTCTCCCCATTACAAGGAAAAGTTCCCTCTAGCTCTGACACATGTCCTGACAGTAGGTAGTGGAACCCACAGCAGTCACAGTTCGTCCCAATTCGGGACGATAAAGGACAAATCGACAGGATTTATGGCTGGACATAAATCTCGATCGCGCGCGCAAACAAAAATGAAACTTGGTGCTCTATTGGAAAATTCCACCGTCTCTATCACGTTCGACCAAATGGGTTTTCGAAACGTCTTTGGTTGTTCGACAATTTCCTTGGAGTTAAATTGGAACGAAGGAGACGGTAGGATTCGTATTCACATATTTCATGGGGACAAGAACTATTTGTATAACGATGAAACGTGTGAATTTTACTGTGAATATTTTTTGTTTAAAAATTGTCCAAAAACTCACTTCAACTTCTGAATGGAATGAAAATCTGAACAAGACTGAATTTCATAGCCATAATTGTTTTAATTATGGAAAATAATTTGAATTTGAACCCACGACCCCAGAATTTGCTGGACAGGGTGCGTTTATCAACACAAAAAACAAATTACCCAAAACAAAAATGGTAAAATGAGTCATGATTTATCGATAAACTTGTGTTTTTATGTTATGAAAATATATGGGTCATTCCATATGAAGTGACCGAGAAAAAGTGGAAACGTGTTATCGACCATCACGGATTTTGACCAAATTTTGTTGGAATGTTTGTTTAAATGGAGGAAGAAAAAATCCAAATTTTGGTGCCGATCGGATCACCCCTCGGCCCTTGGCAGCACCCCTCGTCTTTGCCAATACAAGAAAAAACCAAGTTTTCCCTTCCTTTTCTTAATTTATAGCTTTGAAACTATAACATATACACATTTGTGACCTTCGGCCTTTTTGAAGAAAATTGTTGGAGGAATCCAGGAAAAATATTATTTTTTTGATACAGTGTTGCCAAATATGTTATTTTTCAATTTTAAAATTTAAAATCGATTTTTCTTCGAATGAGTATATTTTGATTTCAAATATTTTGATTCCATCGTGTTTATCAGACATTTTCCAGTCGAAAAAGCTTAACTCCCCGAGGTCTTTTTGGCCGTTTCAGAGATACAGCGTTTTAAAGCTTGAAAACCGGTTTTCTCTAATATATAAAATAAGCCCAATTTACAAGTTTCGCTAAGAAAACATTATTCGATGCAATTTAAAGGTGATTTGGGCTGATTTAGACCAAGGAGAATAGAAAACTATGGAAAAATAATAATATGACAGTGCTGCCAGTTTATCAATTATGGATTTATTAGAATGGATAACAAAAGTTTAAAATTTATGTATTATAATCCTTATTTCAATTGATATTCTACCTATGTAAACATTGAGGTTGAGGAAAGTGTTGCCAGACATTTTAATTTTATTGTAAAAATCTACATGAGAACTTTTGTATCAAATCAAATTATCAAGCTAGAATCAAGAATTCCTTTTTTACATTTTTATTGCTATTGGCAACACTGAACCTTGATAGTTTTCGTTTGATGTGCAACTTTCTATTCTTCGAACAAACCTTTAATAAGGGCAGTGGTAAATTCAAATGTTCACTGCAATTTATTCATGATTCAGAATTACGCAAATTGATTCCGACTGCTCTTGGTGTATTTTTAAGATTTTTAGCTGTTCAGTCCGATTGTGAGATCAAAAACAACCTTATGTTCTCATACTCCGACGCTTCGAAACGGATCGAAACGTTGGAGTAAGAGAACATAAGGTTGTTTTTGATCTCACGATTGGACTGAAAAGCCAAAAAATCCTAAAAATAAGTTCAGAATTACGAAAACCCATTCTGGATGACATGTTATGCCTTAACGTACAAGTTGCTATTCTTTTTTTTCTGTTTATCCATTGTTTTGAACTTGTACGGGGAAAGGAAAGTTCCCAAAAGTGAGTTCAGTTAACTTCATTAATTCGCATACAGACAGAGTACTTAGAGTAGAAGTTCTTTTTACCCAACAGCCAGTTCAAATTACTCAACTATCAATACTATGTCACTTACTCATTTTTTTACCAATTTTAATGTTGTTTAGGTGCCTGGATAATTACACCTTGTAAGCACTCCCGGGTTGCTAGTCTTTTAAATGTGCCATCTAATCCTTCGCTTGGTCCTTTTTCACGTGCGAAACAATGCAACACTACGGGAACTCAATAATCCTTCTCGTGAAACTTTTACATTTAAACTAACTTTTGAGCTCTTTTTTGCATCTTTGAGTAATTTGAACTGGCGGTTGAGTAAAAAGAACTTCTACTCAAAGTACTCTGTCTATATGCGAGTTAATGAAGTTAACTGAACTCACTTTTGGGAACTTCCCTTTCCCCGTACAAGTTCAAAACAATGGATAAACAGAAAAAAAGAATAGAAACTTGTTCGTTAAGGCATAACATGTCATCCAGAATGGTTTTTCGTAATTCTGAACTTATTTTTAGGATTTTTTGGCTTTTTAGTCCGATGGTGAGAACAAAAACAACCTTATGTTCTCTTACTCCAACGTTTCGATCTGTATGAAATCTTTCTAAAGATCCGATACGAAGCGTCGGAGTATGAGAACATAAGGTTGTTTTTGATCAAACAATCGGACTGAAAAGCTAAACATCCTAAAAATACACCAAGAACAGTCGGAATCAATTTGCGTAATTCTGAACCATGAATAAAAAGTTGCACATCAAACGAAAACTGTCAAGGTTCAGTGTTGCCAATAGCAATAAAATTGTAAAAAAGGAGTTTATGATTCTTGCTTGATAATTTGATTTGATACAAAAGTTCTCATGTAGATTTATACAATAAAATTAAAATGTCTGGCAACACTTTCCTCAATCTCAATGTTTGCATAGGTAGAATATCAATTGAAATAAGGATTATAATACATAAATTTTAAACTTTAGCCATTTATTGTTATCCATTCTAATAAATCCATAATTGACAAACTGGCAACACTGGCATATTATTATTTTTCCATAGTTTTCTATTCTCCTTGGTCTAAATCAGCCCAAATCACCTTTAAATTGCATCGACTAATGTTTTCTTAGAGAAACTTGTAAATTGGACTTATTTTATATATTAGAGAAAACCGGTTTTCAAGCTTAAAAACGCTGTATCTCTAGAACGGCCAAAAAGACCTCGGGGGAGTTAAGCTTTTTCGACTGGAAAATGTCTGATAAACACGATGGAATCAAAATTTTTGAAATCAAAATATACTCATTCGAAGAAAAATCGATTTTAAATTTTAAAATTGAAAAATAACATATTTGGCAACACTGTATCAAAAAAATAATATTTTTCCTGGATTCCTCCAACAATTTTCTTCAAAAAAGCCGAAGGTCACAAATGTGTATATGTTATAGTTTCAAAGCTATAAATTAAGAAAAGGAAGGGAAAACTTGGATTTTTCTTGTATTGGCAAAGACGAGGGGTGCTGCCAAGGGCCGAGGGGTGATCCGATCGGCATCAAAATTTGGATTTTTTCTTCCTCCATTTAAACAAACATTCCAACAAAATTTGGTCGAAATCCGTGATGGTCGATAACATGCGGTGTGTACACTTGGTGTGGAATGACCCATATGAAACACGGCATGAATTAAAATGGATCAATTGCGGCGTGATATCATGCCGCATGTACTCTGAGTCATGGCGAAAAATTGTGAATCCATAAACCTTATTAATAAAATATGTATTTGTCATTTACGATTTTGGTTCCATTGAAAAGAAGTAGACAATTGAATCATGATATCATGTCTGATGTAATTTAAAACCATAATGAAAATTTATGAAATCATGAGTCTTACTTGTCAAACTTATGCCAGTTTTTTTTAAAGATGCATAAGAAATTTCGATTCACAAAATAATGATTGAAATCAGGCACCTTCGTGGTGAATGAAGAAAACATATCTTTTCTGGGAAGTATACATTTTGCATACAAAGCTGCAGAAGTAATTCAACATAGCTTTTTCTTCACACTGAGGTACTGAAAAATTAACGCTACATACGCTGCTTCATGGTTTTGCAACTCAGCGGCATGTTTCATTCCTGAAAATTATGATGCTTGATAATTGAAAACAAGAATAGGTTTGTCGTAATGCTTTTGGCAACCATAGCCATTATTTATGAAAGTGGTTGAAATATTTATGATAATCGTCATGAGCTTCATGACATAATGACTCGTAGTCATGGTATCATAGAGAAGCATGTTTTATGAATTCATGACATTTTCGGCAACGCAATTTTTCCGCTAACAACAGAACAGGTAACGATTCTGCAGAGTAGAAAGCCGATGAAAAAGCCCATGAAATGAGACACAATAGATCGCGCTGATTTTTGTAATCTTGTACATATAGCTGTTGATTTGCTAAGGAGTTATGTATTTAGTATTAGTGTTGAATGCTGTTCGAAGCTCAGCAATGCTGGTCTGCAGAACCAAGATGGTGATTATTATATGGAGTTTTTTGGGCTCTAACATGTCATAAAACGTTTGTAGAAAGGGTTTGAAGTGTTCAGGAAAAGACAGGTTCTGTCCAGCTAGTGCATGTTGTAATGTTGAGCGTGCCGAATACAGCTTTTATTACTAACAAAAAATAATTAACTAAAATTTGGACGAGTGGAAAATTGGAAAATTTAAGTAGTAAAATATCAGAAGCATTTTTACTATTTTACCGTGTCTGTAGATGAAAATGAAACAAAACATAACATTTATTGCGCTATTCAATTAGTAAAAAATTTAAAAGTTGACCGGTTACAGGATAGAAGACATTTTTTTTTTAAATTATCATTAACTCCACAAGGGTTAATATGACCTAGACATTCTCGTACACTATGGTATCGTGATGCGTCTAGCCTAAAATCCTGGGAGGGTTAAATGAATATAAACGCGATATTTATGGACATCTTAAGTAACCATAGACATTATTAACACTAGTAAGATGTTGGGGTCAATGTGACCCAGATAGGCACGCTGAACATGCATTACGTCAGCGTGGTGCGCCAATCCCCACATCCTAGGAGTGTTAATAAGCACTATAACACCACTCATAGTGCTTTTGCGCAGTACGTCTGCATAATCTAAACCAAAGTGTAAAATATTTGAAGATCCAAAAAGATGATTGACATTCTAATTGTTTTCATTTGTGTTTCACCTAGTGTTTCACCGCATTAAGTGTCGGCTGAAAGTATCTCTTTTTCATTCGTTTCTGTGTCTTCAAGGCGTTTCTCCTGTGATTCCTAAAGTCTGGGATTCCTTCAAGAGCTCTTTCCAGGATTTCTCCAGGAAGTACTTCCGAGATTCTTCCAGATTCGAGATTCGAGATTCTGAGATTTCTCAAGGATAATCTTCTGAGATTACTTCAGGAGTTCAAAAATTCTTTCAAAATGCCCTCCGTAGTTTCTCTGGAAATTAATTCCAAGATTCCTTCTAGGATTACCCCAAGAATTTTTCCTGAGATTCCTCCGAGATTTTTTTCTCCATAACTTTATTCTAGGATTTCTCTAGGATTTCCTTCTCTGATTCCTCAGGGAAATCCAGCTGAGATTGTTTTTGGGATTCCTTCAGAAGTTCTCTCTGAGATCCTCTCTGAGATTTCTAAAATATTCCTTCAGAAACTCTTTTCAGGATTCCTTCAGATATTCCTTCTGGGACTTCAAGGAATTTTGCTTCGGAGCTCCTGGGAATCTTTAAAAAAATTCCATTCTAGATTCTCGATAGATACTTTTGGAATGTCTTAGAAGTTTTTTTTTGTCTTTCAGAAGGTATTCCTGGAAAATGTGTCTTCTGGAATTCCTCCAGGAGTTCTCTCGAAGATGGATTCAGGAATTCTTCCAAGATTCCTGTAGATGTGGGCGTAGCCGTGCGGTTAAGGTCACCAAGCTTCTAATTGCACCATGCTACGGGGTGAGGGTTCGATTCCCGCTCCGGGCGATGAAACTTTTCGTGAGAATAGTTTCTTCTCCGTATCCACTGGTGCATGCTCCGTGTGTCCCTTGTCTAGTGTTAAGTTTCATTCAGTCTGTACAGCCTCTGGCTGAAGACGGTGTCCGCGTTTTTCTTCTTTTCTCTTCTTCTAGAAACTTCTTCCAAAATTCCATCTGGGATTTCTTCCAGGAATTTAATGCGAGATTCCTCCCGGAGTTTCTTCTGAAATTTCTTCAATAATTTATTCTGAGATCCTTTCAGAAATCCTACAAGAACTTTTTTCAGTATTCCTCCAACTTCTCCGAGATTCTTTCAAGAGCTCCTTTTGGGGATGCTTTCAGTAACTGCATCTGGAACTGCTTCAAGAATTTTGGGAATTTCTGCTGGGATTAGGTCAGGATTTGATGTTGATGAGATTCTTCCGTTTTTTTCGGATTCCATCAGAAGAAAGAGGGCTAAAGAGTTCCGTCTGAGATTCCTTCAAGATCTCTTGCAAAAATTCCTCCAAGAAGTTCTAACGGGGTTTTTTCCAGAGATCCTTTCTGGGGTTTAAGGAATACCCTCTGAGATTACGTCATTTGTTCTAGGAATTCTCAAGGAATTTATTCAGCGTTCCATCTTAAATTCTTCCAGGAACTTCTTCCAGGTTTCCTCCAGAGTCTCCTTCTGGGACTTTAAGGGATTTTTCAAGGAGTTCCGTAAATCCTCCAGGAATTCCATCTATTTTTCCAATAGTTTGTATTGGGATGTCTTCAAAAATCGTGTTGGATTGCTACAAGAATTTAGCCAAGATTGTTTCAGAAACTCTTTCCAAAATTGCGTCAGGGTTTCTTTGCAAAAATTCCATGTGAGATTTCTCCTGGAGTTCCTTCTGGGATTTCTTCAGGGATTCTTTCTGAGATCTTTTCAGCAAACGTACAAGAACCCTGACAAGAACTTTTTTCAACATTTCTTCAAAATCTTTTTCGAGATGCCTCCAGGAACACTTTCCGGAATTCACTGGAACCTCTTTTAATGCACAGGGCTGGGAGTGTATAAATTAAAAATGTGCATAAATTAAAAAAAGAAGCATACAAATAGGGAAATTTATGCATAAATTATGTTTTTACTTTAAGGCAACACTGGACGCATTTACTCATTTTTTTGGTTTTTTATTTTTTATTATATAACGAATCAATATTTTCAGAAACGGTTTTCGTACACAGTTCGACAAAGGATCGAGCTATCTCCCGGTTTTTTTTTTTCAGGTGTAAAACTTTTACCAATATTTCAAAAACCATATTTTTTAAAATTGTATTCAAAACATTTGTCATTCAATTTGTATTCAAACATATGTCAAAACATTTTCCACCTGAAAAAAATAATCAGGAGATACCTTGATCCTTGGGCATTGGAGGTGGAGCTAAGGGGCTTTCCATAAAGTTCCTAGAGTACCTAAAAAAGGGGGCTTCAGGGACGTTTAAGGGGTTGTTTCAGAGGACTTGAGGATCCTTATGAGGGCATTCTGTCAACATTTGTTGGCGTTTTGGGATTCAGGGGCATTTGAATAGCATTAAGAGGGTTTCAGGGATGATTTGAGGGGCTTTAAGGACAATTCAAGCGATCTCAGGATCCTTAAAAGGGCGTTGCAAGGGGTTTGAGGCGCGTTTCAAGGTATTCCAAAGTAATTTCAGAGTCATTTAAGAGAGGTTTAGGGTGTTTCAGGAATATTTTAAGGGCGTTCCTAGAAGTTTGGGGGGTGTTTGATAGCATTTCAGGGGCGTTTCAAGGGATTTCAGGTGCGTTTATGGACTCTATTAAAGGCCTCCAAGATCTCTTTGATACTTCCTTGGACCCCACGTAACGCACCTGAGAGGCTCCGAAACTTCCAAAAATCCCTCCGTAACGGTTCCGTAATGCCTCTGAATCTCGCCGAAATGCCCTGAAACTTCCTGAAATGCCTCCAAAATCCCCCTTATCAACCTTATCCCTTATTGGGTCCGAGGGGGCCAATGTAACGCACCTGAGACGCTCTGAAATCCCAAAAACCTCCTCCATAACGCTTCCGTAACGCCTCTGAATCTCATCGAAAATGTTCTTAAATTTCCTGAAATGCCTCCGAAATCCCCTCAAGACCCACTCGGACTCCATGTAACGCACGTGAGACCCCCTAAAACGTACTGTAACGCATTCAAAACCCGTCGAAATTCCTCTGAAACTGTCTGCCATGCTTTTGAAAACCCCTTTGAGATCTGCTGGTACCCAGCTGAAACCCCTTGGGACCCCCTGAAACGTTTCTGTAACCTTCTTTTGTTCTCCCCTATAAACACCCCCTGACCGCCGTTGCAATAGTTCCCGTCATTACTTTTTAGTGTAACAGTTTCTTAAGCTGAACTTTGCTTAAGAGTTGTTTGTTCAACTCTTTTACAGCTAAAATGTTGATCGGCTACTTCTGGGGTTGGTTCAAGAGCTACATCCGGATTTTTTGTAAGCATTACACCAGTGACAACTTGGATGTGGTCAGATAAAGCTCCGTTATGCAGGAGTCCGAATGTAACGGCTTCCCTACTGAGCTTCGAAGAGGTTGACGATTTTATTCGCTATTCCTTTGCGTCTCAGGGTACCCTTAGATTTTCGTAGTTCAGTCGATCAAAAACTTCTTCGCAGTTAACCTTCGAGTGTTCGCGCTGTTGTATTTTGTACGTCACGTTGAAACATCTCGCTTTTTGTACACTGCATAAGCATGGTGTTGACGGTGGTGACCAACCGCGCGAGTTACGGAAGGTTAATGAATACCAAACAGAGAGACTCTTGAAATTCATTGTCCAGGTCTAGGCTAAATTGAAGCGTGACAATACCTGTGGTCCACACATGATTTCCTGGCATACAACCTGCCTGCTACCACCGGAGAGTAACGTCTCCCATTTAATTATCTGATTTAGGGTGACTGTGTACAGAATATTTACAACAATGCATGATGCCCCGCCAGTCGCTGTACTTGGCAGCATTCATTTATTAAGGAACGCTAAAATCGACATTTTTCGACCCCCCCCTCTCCCCTCTGTAACGCTTTTTTGTATGAAAATCCTAAAATTTTTGTATGGGCCGTAACGCTCAGCTGTACTCCCCCTCCCCCTAGAGCGTTACGTAATTTGTGGACGGCACCTAATCAGATTCCCCTTCTTTAGCTCGGGCTTGGTGTGATGGTTAAGCCACGTGACGATAACGCCGCGGACCTGGGATCAAACCCCACTTTCGATATGCATTATTTTTAACCACTTAACCTAATTTAAAGCTCTACTGACCACTAGAGCACTTCGTGAGAAATTCTAATTGGCAGCTGCACTTTCACTTTTGTACAGCGCCTAAATGTATTCTATTATTCTACTATATCGAACTAGCCGCTTTTTGCGCTGTTTTCACTTTCTACCCTACACACGAAAAAAAAAACCGTTCTGATAAACGTAAACAAACAAACGCAAATATGAGAACGAGCAAATATACGCCGTGAACTGGAACTAGTTCCAGCTGTCAAAATGGACGTTCTAGAGAACGTGAAATCTAGTTCATGGCTACTTGGGATGAGTTCGGTTCACCTACTTTCGTTTTTAATAAAACTAAATTGTCCGTATTCTTTTTTCTTCAAATTAAAAATTCATATTCATTCAAATGAATGAAAATTCCAATCCCAATTGTTCATGGGTGGGCACATCCAATTTGCCTACTTCTACTATGTACTCCCCCTTTTTTTCTTTTTTCAAGTCACATAAACTTCCACCCCAACTTCGCACAAAATGATATGTAAAAGTAACAGCCAAGTAAAGCTTCCCGTTTGATATCATTGATTGCATGTACAATACATTGCTGCTGCTTCGACATCCCCAAATTACACATTGCGAAAGGATAATGATTTCCGTTTTATTCCTTCAAAAAGTGGGGCACGGCGCAGTCGAGTCGCGTGATATCGACACTCCCGCTCCAACCATCCGTGTCCGTCCGTGTCGAGAAACAGCCAGCGTGGGATTAAATTTCCCAACCAGCAGCGTCAGCGTAAGAGGTAAAAATGATTCCCGCAATTGCTGAAGATATCTTTTCTTTTTTTTCAAATGGAGAAAACGGCGACGATGCGGAAGGGAATGAATAATTCAAAGTCTGCGTCGTGGAATGAAAACGCTTTCCAAATGTACATGAGTGTTTGCGTTTCTTAAGGGGGGAAATCTGTCTTACGCCGAAAATGAGATGGCACAGTCCCCCGGAAATCCGCTGCTAAATCCCTCCCACTCTGGGTTTGTGTTAAAACGGTTTGTAGGTCGGAGGAAGGTTATCTTCCTCTGCTCTCTCGGTAGTAAATGGCCAGAATTGCTCCAGATGGGGGATTTGGACTTAAGCCTCCAACATTTGAATCTCGGATATAGTCGAATTCACCATCAGCCGCCGAATATTAAATATTCAAATTGAGATGTCCCTGCGAGTGCTATTCAAGTTGGTGGTAATCAGAAGCAGCAGCTTAAGTGTTGTATCTATCCGCACGAGGAAATGTCATCCTGATGATGATGCTGCTGCTGCTGATACGCTCAGTTACCAGTTTCTGGAACCGAAGGCCGCTAAAATGTAGCTCCAGAGAGTCGTGCAACAGCTGCCGCATCGAGTTAACCCACGTATTACAATGAACTTTACACGGTTCACGTCATACCTGCTGCTCCTTCACGACAACCCCGAAGGACAACGAGCTGCCAGCAGCTGCCCAGTGCTCGTCGTACCTACCTCTAAGCCTCTGTCACACAGAGCTTCACGGCTTCGTCCGTTCCGCGTTGAATTCCCTTCTAATCTATATTAATGGATATGGCACTCCGGGTTGCAACGCCGACGATGACGACGGCGATGACGACGCTAACCGCCCACAGATCGTTCAAAGTGCTACGCGAACCAGAAGCGGAACTGAAAGCTTTGCCTTGGCCGGCGTGGCGGTAACCGCCTCTGATCAAGAAAAATGCGTTCACACAGCGTCAGCGTTTGGCATCACAAACGGGGGATTTATGCTGGCAGGCAGCATCACCGTCATCATCTTCACGGGTTCGTGGCGGTTGAGATGGATGCAGTTTTCGAAAAATGGCTGCTCCCGTGAGTTGAGTGACAGTTTGCGCCATTAGTGTCTTTTCCGCGCACACCTGCTGTTGTGGAAGCGCAGGTGCACACCGAGGGTAATAGATGGGACGGGCGGTGGTGGCTACTCTTCAAGACGAATGGGAATTGCATGCACATTGTTGCACATTTTATGAACGATGATGGCGTGTTGAATGCGATGCCTTTTATCAACGCATAATTTTCCACTATATTGCGCTGTGATGCAACTTTACCGTGGTCGCGTCGTTCATTATTACCTACTAAATAGCTTACTACACATGATGGTGGTGGTCGTGGAGGATCGTCATCCTGAACCATTGCCGGTCATCATCGCCTAGTCAGGTTCATTTGAATGAAATTCAAAAGAATGTTTTCGAAATGTCACCCACTAAAGAAGATTTCGTCCGAAAGTTTTCGAATGTCTTCACTAGGCCTTCACATGTATTCACTCTCTATCTATACTTTGGCTTCTATTATACTAAATCGACGTTTGCAGTCAATTAACCATATAAGATAATGTCTATGGGTTATACAATCTCGCGAAATGTGACGCATTATCTTCTAAGTAATAAATACACAAATCTATCACACCTGGCATCCACGCACCAATGCGTGAACCCTTATCACCCATATCCCATCAACACCCCGATATTCGCGTGAATTTGTGCAGCCTCAGTGATATAAATGGCCAGCCGTTGTTTCCTTTATTCCGGAATGCATTCTTCGACGAGCATCATCAAAGATTGCTCTAGTTTTTGCTTCAAAGATTCCTGTAGAAGTTTCATGTGAGATATGTTTAGGAAATCTCAAGGTTATTTTTCTCTGCAATCACTTGGCACTTCTACACAACTTTTTTTTAGGTTTCCCCAAGAAGTAGCTTCTGGAATTGGCTTTTTAAGTGATATTGAGATAATTCCATATTCTGAATCTGCACGCCAAACTGAGCCGAAATCCAAATTTTCATGAATTTTGGAGCCCGGGAATCTGTTTAAAAATCAATTTGAAGTTTGTATGGGAGCGATTTGTCGAATCACCCCTCGTCGGATTTTGTACTGGGCGAAGCTGTCAAGCAGTTGCCCAGCTATCAAAAGGTGATTTGAATAAATCTTTTTGAAATTGATTTTAGGTATCAAAACAAAGTTCTTAAAATCTGAGAAAAATCATAGAGGCTTAGAAAAAGGTGCTCTTTTGTTTAAAGATATAAAATCATTGAATTTTTCTATATTAAAAAACCCCAATTCCTCTAGGGTATCTTGTATTATGGTAGATATCTATTCGTCATATGCGCTAATTCCCGTCAAATTAGACGGAAAATAGCCAATAATTACAGATATAAGATGTATACTATCAATTAACCAGCCCCTATAGCATAAGATATCGAGAAACGATGCAAAAATTTCATGTATCAATTTCACTCCACTTACGAGTAGATTTTTTTTTGTTTAGAGTAAGACGAAGGGAATCGCACCAAAGCAGCACCTAGCCGAATTGCTCTTCATCATCGTTCAATTATTTTTTCGCCAGATTCACTTATTTGACCAACTTTCAATTCACACCCCACAATAGCTCTGTGGCATACATAGTTGGATTTCACTGCTGCGGAATGCAGCGTCAAATAAATGTTTTTTTTTCCATCAGTAGAATGTAAACAACAGTTGTCTTCATCTAGGGAGGATGCAAGCAAATGTGTGCGTGGGTTTTCTGCATACGATACATCGCATCGAAAATATCACAACCACAGAGAAAGACTTTTTCGTTTGCACTGTGATGGTGTATTAAGATCTGGTGGACACTATCTCAAAGCTTTCTACTCAAAAGTACTTTTATGGGGTAGCGAGCCACTTGCGCAGTGGTGGGTATTTTGGGCACTTTCCGCTATAACTCAGTCAATTCCAAGCTAATTGACTTGAAACTTTGTACACGGCTAGATAGTATACGTATCATACCGCGTTATAAAAATGGTGTCAATTGCTTTGAAATTGCCTAGAGTTATAGCAGAAAAGTACCCAAAAAAGGACCCCTGCCGAGTTCTACTTTCATACATGATTTGATTTGAATTACGAAGAATTTGACCGACTATTGACTTTTGAACTACGGTCAAATCATAATTTTTTGACCATCCTGATCCTATACACCATAGTGTCACGTAGAAGGTGTGACGGGAATTGAATTCAGGTTGGGCCCGAAACAGACGTGGACTAGATGGGTACAATTTTTCAATCTTATTATTTTGAGCAAGCTCATATTTTTTGTACATGATATGGAAGCTAGTTTATAAATAAGTAATTGATACCAAATTGGCTATGAGATATTAGGCGAGGCGCAAGAATAAACTCGGTGCCCATTGATCGGTGCTTGGCTAGACGGGAATTAGAAAACAAAATCTTATTTCGCTTGGGTATCTCATGGAATTCGATGAGAATTTATCGAAAAAAGAATGTCTGACTTCTGGGATTTCCTTTCCGAATTAATCCAGATATTCCTTTTTAAATTCCTTCTATGATTTCTTCGGGGATTTTTTCAGGAACTCCAGCAGGAATCGAAATTCATTGAGAGAACCGTTCTGAGTTTCAATCAAGAAATCTCATTGCAATTTCTCTCAGAGTTGCCTCTGAAATTCATCAAGATGTTTCTTCCGGTATTCCTACAAGTGCTCCTCTGCTTCTTTAGAATTTTCCATGGTTTCTCTTCCAAGACTGTTTTCTGAAATCCCTCCAGATTTATTTTCTGATATTCTTCCAGGAGTTTTTTTTACTGGAGTTCTCCCGAAATGTATATCCGTCCTGAGAGTTTTTCTTGGATTTCATCAGAAGTTCCTTCTGGGAATCTTCAAAGAATTTCTTCTAGTACTTTTCAATGAAATCTTCCATGTATTTTTTCCAGGAGGGACACTATAGAAATCTTCCAGGATTCATTTGAGGGAATTCTCCAGAAGTTCCTTCGGAAAATCTTCCACGAGTTCCTTATGGGAATCCTTCAGGGATTCTTGGTGGGCATCCTACAGAAGTTTCTTCTAGGAATCCTGCAGGAGTTATTTTTAGAAATTCTCAAAGAGTTCCTTCCTCAGCGTTTATAGTATTCCTATTGAAGGTTTTTTTTCTGCATATGCTCCAAAAGTTTCTTGTTTTCCTCCTTACTTATAGAAATCGTTGAGGATTCTTTTGAGGGAATCCTCTAGAACACAGTTTCTAGAACAGACGGGGGGGTGTCGCGAGAGTCAAGGTTGGGAAGTGATGGTCAAGAAGTCCCTTCTGAAAATCCTCCAGAACCTGCTTGTGGAAATCCTTCCAAAGTTCCATGTGAGAATCCTGCAAAAGTTCTTTCTATAAATTCTGCAGGAGTTCTTTTAAGAAATCCTCCAAGTTTTTCTTGTGGAAAACCTTGAGGGTTGATGGGATTCCTTTAAGAGTTTCTTCTCGGAATTCTTCAGGATTTGCTGGATAAATTCCTAGATCAAATTCCGGGATCCCAAATTTATCTCCGGTTCCCTATATGAACTAACTCGTAACAAACTGAACTCCTTAATTCCCTTGAGGAATTTCTTAAGGATTTCATGGAAAATTTCGCAAAAGAAATTCATAAAAGTATCTAGAAGAATCTATAGCTTACAAGATGAAATCCGTAGCAGGCGTTACCGCATTTCGGAAGTAATTCCTGGATGGAAATCCCGTATATAAATGCTGTAAGAATCTCCAGATGAAAGCTCGATTTTCCGGCACCCACGATGGTCGGACCGATCCAACCGAATATTCTCTCGATAGGCAATCGGCGTCTTAGTCAGTGATCTCATCTAGGTTACTCCAAGTTACTTACTGATTAACCAGCTCTTGAGCTCTTGAAAATTCGGATGTTTTCTTCAAGGGTTTCTATAGTATGTATTCCATATCATAAGAAATGCATCCAAAAATCTTCCAGCTATTCCTTAAGAAAATTGTTACGTTCTTTCCCAAATAACGCACATAGGAGTTATGGCAGTGCAAGTTTTAGTTGTATAGAAATTCATTTTCTTCAAGTTCAAGTTCTTTTATGACATGCGTGTTGCTTGGGTTTAGAATTTTCTGCAAACTTTTTCTCCATACATTTGTACATACATAAAAGTTCAAGGAAATCTTCTATGTATGTATTTCCGGAGTAAATCGCGAATAGGGTGTAACTGACAAAGCAATAACATTGCAAAAACAACAACCGAATTTTGCTGACACAATTTTAATTCTTATTTAGGAGCATTTCAGTGTAATTTAACATGAACAAGCTTAAATGACACAATTCTGACACATTTTCTTGACTTTCTAATAAAACAATACAAATTTGTTAATTTTTGCACTAAAAATTGCATTTATTTTATTACGCCCGAATTGATGCCCGATAATGCTAAATTCGCCCAAAACTATGCGCCTTGAATCGATATAAATTTCAGAATTGCCTTTTACTATTCGCCTTGTTTTTGATTTTGACAGGATTTCGCCGTTTGCTTTCGCCGTGTTTATGTTTTGATTTCAGATTCGCCTTTCACTATCGCCGTGTTTACGTTGTGATTTCAGTTTCGCCTTTTACTTTTGTAAACAAAAACACCAGAAGTGGAAGGCGTAATTCTTGTTTTGTTTCGTGCGACACAGAATGGAATTACGCCTTCCACCCAACCCGTGATTTTCAATAGTTAGAAAAGTGATATCAAGGAAAGTTTGTGAGTATTTAGTAGGAAAATCTAGCATCTTTTTCCTCTTATAATCACTTAATTTGTGTACATTTTGTCAGTTACGATCTTTTCGCGAATTTCTCCGGATTTCTTCTAAAATTAATCCATGGTTTACTTCCAAAATTGCTTCTGGAATTGCGTCTTATAATCTGCCAAGGATTTCGGCTCCGTAAAGCGTTATACGCGATTGAGCCCAAAATAAACGAACTAGATAAAAAAATCTGCCAAGGATCCTTTTGTTTTTTTTTTCTTGAGATATTCTTCCAGAAGTTTTCGAATATTCTTCATGGCTTTCTTCAGAAATTCGTTCAGGAATTGCTTCAGGAATTCCACAAGAGATTTGTTCAGGTATTGCTCTAGGGAAGCAGAAATTCCTGCTGAAATTCATTTAGTAAATCCTGTAGAAATTCCTCCATACATTCATGCATTATTGTTGCATATTACGCAGACTCCAGGTATTCTGGATTTTTTTCTGTAATTCGATCACACAATTCTTAAAGATAACTTTCAGAGAATGAGAATTTTTCCAAGAAATTTTATATGAATTCCGCAATATTTTTTCTAGAAATTCCACCAAGAATTTTCGGAAAAGTTTCTCAAAGCAGTTTTTAAGAAATTACTCCTTAGATTCCTCTTCAAGAACTTCTTTGGCATTTCTCCGAATATTGCTTCAAAAATTCTCCCCGGAAACAGTTTAGGAGACAGTCCATCTTGCTAATCACAAAACTCCTCAGAGTTTTTTTTTTCAGAAATTTCAGCAGAAATTAATCATCAGAATTATCTCTTAGGATTTCTCTAAAGATCGTAGCAGAATTTATTCAGAAGTTCTTCCAGAATCAGCACAAAATTACTGAAAAATTATTTGAAGAATCCTACGGTGGAGCGGACCTGGTGTGTTGGTTAAAGTACGTGACTATTGCGCTGAGGACCTGGAATCGAATCCCATTCCCGACAAACTTACAGAATGTGAGTTCTTCCTTCGGAAGGGAAGCACAGTGTGGGTCCCGAGATGAGCTAGCCCAGTGCTAAAAATCTTGTTAAAACAGTATAAAAAAGAATCTCTGATGGGATTTCTAAAACATCTCTGGAGAATTGTCCCAACAAATCCCTCAAAAACTCCTAGAGATGTCATTGGCAACTCCAGGAAGAAATTTTTAAAATTGTTTTGAAGTAATTTCTGAAATCATCTTGCGAGAAATTCTCTATGAATGCCTAAGATAATACCTAGGAGAATATTTGAAGACACACCGTAAGATAGCCCCTTTATTCTCAGAAAAAAAAACATGAGAGAATTATGGAGGAACTCTGCAAGTGATTCCGAAGAAAAAAAAAACTTTAAAATCGTTTGGAGGGATTCGTGGACAAATCCGTAAAAGAAATTTTGAAGGAATCTCTTAAAAACCATAGCAGACAAAAGTACAACCCCTCAATAGTTTTCTGAGGGACTCCTGAAAGATTTTCTGAAGGAATACTGGATGGTCGAATTGACACACCTCTGAAGGAATGCTCAGAAAAGAATCTTATGCAATTTTTAAAAAGGGATTTGTACATAAAAATCCCTAATTAACTGCCTAAAGAAATTTCTGAAAAAAAAAATTCTGAATCACTGAACTGAAGATTCAAAAAAAAAAATAATCTAGGCGAAATAATATCTAGAAAAGCTTGAGAACCCTCTGCAGCAATTTGAATAAAAATTTCTTTGAAAATTCCTTGAGAAAATCTAAGAAATAGATTCTGGAGTAATTTCAGCAGGAATTGTTGAGAAAGTCTTTGGAATAAAAATTGTGAAAGTATATGAAGAACTGAGCAAAGTCTGGAGAAATACCTGAAGAAACTATTTTAGACACTCCTGAAGGAACTTTCAGAAGAATCTCTCGAGAATTGTCTGCATGAATTTCCAAATAAATGTTCGACAAAACCCCTGAATAAATGTAGAAATACCTGAAGGAATTTCTGGAGAAATTTTATGAAAAAGTTGCTGGACAAAAATAAATTTCTAAGCCTCAAAGAAATTTGTGAAAAAAATCTCAGAATCTTAGTGAAAAAAATTTCCTAGAGTTGCAACTTTAATATAAACGGTTGGAGGAATTTCTGGAGAAATTCCTAGTAGATTTTTTTGAGAAATTTCTAGAACAATTAACGGAGAAATTTCAAAGAAAACACCCAGAATCGCAGAAGTAATTTTGGAATGTAACTTGAAACAATGGCCTTTTCAGTCTTGACAAAAATCAAATACTGTTATTTGATCTTGTCCAACGTTTCGGTCACCTTTGGGACCTTCCTCAGGGACTCCATTATCACAGATTCTTCGTCCAGTGTGTTCTGTTGAACAAAGGTTGTCCAGCGGATTGAATTTTCCCTCACAGTGGCGATCGATAAAGCACGAGGTGTCAAATTCTAGAGCGGTAAAATTCCGGAAGGGTTTTTCCACAGTTACCGATTCCCAACCGTCAACTGCTGTGAGGGAAAATTCAATCCGCTGAACAACCTTTGCTCAACAGAACACACTGGACGAAGAATCTGTGATAATTGAGTCCTTGAGGACAAGATTAAATAGCAGTATTTGATTTTTGTCAAGACTGAAACGGCCATTTTTTCAAGTTACATTCCATCACAGTCAAAACAAAAAACTGGTAATTTTGGAAGACATTTCTGAGGAAAACCGTGGAATTGCTTCAAGATGAATCTCTTGAAATATTTCTTGTGAAGCTCCTGCGTGAGCGCCTAGGAAAATTTCTGCGGAAATTCCTTAAGGGGTTGTATATGTTGAAGTACGTGGAGATTAGGAAAAGTATGAATTTTTGTAAAAGTATGTAGCCATATTTTCACGAGAATTTGTCTCGTTTTACGTCGTACATACACAGCTTGAGAACATGAAAAAATAGTACTAATTACGAAAGTTATTACAATTTCTGTGAAACGGTTATCCGTGACCATGATTACAGTCCAACGGCTTAACTAAAAGCACAAACCATAAACATCTCCGGTGTTAGAGGACTATGGTGTCCTTGAATGATCAGCATATCAAAAAATGGTTTTATTTTGCAAACGGCAATTTTTTTTTCAAAAAATCACTTTTTTCATAAAAAAATGTAAGTATGAAAATAATCATAACGCTTTTTTTTTCAAAAATGTTGATCGTTCAAGGACACAACACATGAATAGCGAACGCACTAAAACAATTAATTTAGTTGAAATCGCTTGAGATATGTTTCCGTAATCGCAGTCATCGCGTCAGTTTTTTTTTTTTTTAAACACGAGTTTTAGGCGATTGGGTTTAAAGTTTCAAGTTTACCCTCGTGAGGGAACGAGGCATAAAACACAGTATATTTGCTTCTATAGCTTGAATCTCTATGAAAATTTGACACAGCATTTTGAAGAACCCATATTTTAAGATAAAAGAATAAAAAGTCGATTTTTGCCCGACCTCAACATATATCACCCCGCAATTTCCTGAGGAATTGAAATATTTATAAAGAAATTTTCAGTGAGGATAATTGCAAACAAAAATTTCGGAAAAGCTTGAGATGGAATTGTCGCAAAGGTTCGTAAAGTCCTAAGTGTGGTATTGGCTTGTAAGATAAAATACATATCAATAAAAATAAATAAAAAAAATCGTGAGAAATTGCCTGAAAAATAAAAAAAAAATACTTGGATGAAATTTGAGATGATTTCCAAAGAAATGTTTAGAAAAATTGCTGGAGAAATCTCCTAAAATAAGGAGAGGTCCTGAAAAAATTAGGGTATGAGTAACCTTCTTCATCGTATGTCCCTATGTTTATCCTATCAAATAAACATACGTTTAATGCTCCGATTTTTATCGTTCATTTGCTTATCATACAATCTCTCTCCCCACAAAAAAAACTAGGATACAAAACAAATAGCGCTTACTTGTTTCATTTTAGGTAGAATGTAAATTGGAGCACTTTGCTCGAGATGGATTCCGTTCTTCTACATGAGAAATTGTAGAAAGAAGGCCGGGAAAATTTAAAAATAATGTTTGGGAACGATTCTGATAAATTTTAAGAATTCTTGAAAAAGGCTGAATAATTCCTAAAGCAATTTTTTAAGATGTTTTACAAACTTTTCAGGACTTTACTTCCAGGATTTGCTACGCAATATATGTAGTAGTTCATTTGAGAATTTCTCAAGGAGTCCTATTGCATGTTTTTTGTACAATTTCTTTAGAATTTCCTATGGCATTCTAATGGGAATTCTTTCGAAAGTAACTTCAGAATTTGATTCCAAATATTATTTCAGAAGTTCTTGCTGGAAATTATTTGAGAATTCCTCCTGCATTTAAAAAAAACGGCGTTTTATAAAAAGTTGCCACCGGCAATTTGTTAAGCATTTTTTTCGGTAATATTTTAAAGATTTCATGGAATACATTTCTGGAAAAAGTTAAGTAAAGAAAGCAATGAAAAAGTGTTGCGTATTTCCTTTCCAAATTACAGGTACAATTCCAAATTAATTTGCCTGAGAAAATCCTGGAGATTTTTCTGAAATACTGAAAAATATTAAAATAATTGTCGGAAGAATTTGTTACGAAATTTTCGGAGAAACTCTTGCATCCATTTTTTGCGGAGGAGCTAGAGGATATTTCCAAAAAAAAAAAAATCTTAGAATAGTTACAATAAGATTTCTCAAAAGAATTGCCGGAGGATTTTCTAAAATAATTGCCGCAGAAATTAAAAAAAATGTCGGGAAACTCACTACTTGATTGCCAGAGAGATTTTTGAACAAACTGCAGAAGAAATTGTTCAAGGAAATCCTGAGTAAAATGCTGGAAAATAACATGAAAAAAATGTCAGAGAAATTCTTGGAAAAAAATCCAAAGAAATTGTCCAAGGATTTTTGGAGTTTTCTCTAGCAATTCTCAAATGACTGGAGAAATTCATAAAAAAGAAAAGAATTGCCATAAGAATTTTTAAAGTTATTGTCGGAGGAGTCCCTTGAAGAAATATCAACCCCTTAAGGCGAAACTGGATCCATTTCCTCATTTTTTGTTTTTTTTTTTTTATTTAATTACGAAGCAATATTTTCAAAATCGGTTTTCGTGCACGCGTTGAGTATGGATCAAGGTACCTCCTGATTTTTTTTCTTGGTGAAAATGTTTTTCGTTTTTGCAGAAACCATTTTTAAGCAAAAACTCACAAAAAATGGTTTCTGCAAAAACGGAGAACATTTTCACCACCAAAAAAAATCAGGAGGTACCTTGATCCATACTCTACATGTGCACGAAAACCGATTTTGAAAATATTGCTTCGTTATTTAATGAAAAATCAAAAACCAAAAAAATGAGGAAATGCTTCCAGTTTCGCCTTAAGGAGCAGCCGAGATAAATCCTACTGGCGATTCGAGGGATCGCCAGTAAATAAATTTAGAATGTAGTGTTAAGAGAAAATAAATTAATAGCTCCAAAAAGATTCTATTGAATTGTTACACTAAAACATAAAAACTCAAAGCTTTCATTGCTACTGATTTCAATATTCGCAAAGTAAATCAACTAAAAGGAATTGCTAAACGTTGCCTTTTCTGCAAAGAATAAAACATCTCAACTCTCGTTTACCGGACGGACGTTCGCCCCTTTCAAGCACAAAAAAAAGGTTACACAAAGAAGACAAGCAGAGCTCAACGAGCCGCGGGCGGCGCGGGGTCGTCAGACGATTACATAATTAAAACACTGGAAGGCATCGTGTCTCTTCTGTCCGGGTGCTTGGCTCCCGACGGGTGGTCTGACGGCTGCCAAATAAAAAAAAAAAAAACGCAAGAAAAATGGCTTCCAACTTCGAAAACCCGGCAGACAATTCGGGGTCGTCCGAGCGTGGCTCAGAAAAATGAGACTTACAACCAACAATGGCCTAAACAAAGCTGGGAAACTCAGAACGTCCGACATCCCGGGAGGCTTTTTTCCTCCGACGACGAGACGTTCCGTTTCATGTTCCGGCCGCGGCTTCCGCCCGGCCCAGAACTCACAGGTTCAAACGCGTTGGTGAGTGCACCCATGAAGTACGCACAGGAAAAAAGACGTAATTAATTCTGCCGCCTAGCAGACCTGTGGTAGTCGTACCCATCAGGATGCTCGTTCTCGGAACGAACACGTGACGTGACGGTGGAAATAAGGCACCCATCTTGAGCAAAGAGTTTTCCGTTTTCCCGGGATGAAAGAGTGGCCCAAACGAAGAATGAGGGTAGATTAATGACAAATTAGAGGAAAATTTTGGCACACGACTGGCGATGGGTAAAATTGAGGAAAACTTGACTCCGGGAAAAAGCTGCGGAACTCTCGTCAAACACCTGATGAGGAAAAATGGCAGTCAACGCGCTCGCTCATTAGGCGCGCAAGGGGAGGGGATGAAGACGTTTCTTGCAGTAGGCAGGTGAGGAAGTTTGTTGCTTGATGGGTGACATATTGATGGGAGTTCATCATCTGTTGCTGGCATTCAAGCGAGAATGATGGGATTGAGTGAAGTGGGCCTCGGTTACATTGTTCTTGCTAATTACTCTCATCAGCACGAGGAGGTTTTTCTGCATGGAAGCACTTATGATACACAAGAGCTAATTGAATCCTTAAGAAGTTTTGAAGTCGATTGCTTCCTAATGTTACATAATTGATAATATTTTTTTACTTCCAAGTTATTTCTAACTTCGCTTGAAAGTTTCAGGAGAGCCTTAGAATAGGAGATTCCGTGGGTCTCCAGAGCTATACAATAAGGTATCATATTATTTCAGGGAGTTTTAGAAACGTTCAGGGATATTCCTTTGCAAAAGCTTCTATTGTTTTTGTTTTCGAAATTGCTGCATGGTTTCTTTCAGAAATAAAACTTCGGTTTTAAAAACCTACCAAAGTTTCTTTGAGAAACTATTCTAGCGGTTCCATCAGAAATTCTTCCAGTTTTTTTTTAGGAAATTTATCCAAGGCTTCCTTTAGATATTCCCTCTAGAATTTCTCCAGAAATTCCTTCGAAAATTCCTCTAGATAGATTGACATATTTTCATTTTTAATTTCCGTTGGGAATTATTTTATAGATTCTTCTAAGGAAAAAAGGTATTTGGAAAATCCTTTGGAAATTGCTCTAGAGATTTGTTCAGAAATTTCATTGAAAATGAAAAGGCGTCCAGAAATTGCCTCAGCTGTTCATTCCAAAAATCCTGCAGGAATTCCTCCGGAAATTCTTACATTACTATTTTAAGTGTTTCAGTTGGAATTCGCCCAGAGATTCCTGCTACAGTCCATTCAGAGATTCTTCATGTTTTTTTAGGAAATTTCTCAATAATTTACTAAGTGGATAAATCCAAAAATTTCTTCACAGATTGTTCACGGAATTCAGAATTGATTGATTGATTTGTCTTTATTTAAGAGACTTTCAGCCCTGGAATTCAGAAATACTTCCCATGAATATCTGCAGGAATTCCTGTAAAAATATCTCAAGAGTTTTTTCTATTTCAAGGGATCACTGAAGGAAGGCGTTTTTGAGGTATTCCCACAGTAGTTACATAAGAAATACGCAAAAATACAACAGATTGCTCCAGGAATACTCTCAGAAATTCCTCCAAGAATTTTATTAAAGGATTTATACAGTAATTTTCAAAAAAAAATCTAGGAATTCCACCAATGGTTCCCGAGGAGTTTCTCCAGTTATTTATCCAGGAAGCTCTTCAGAAACTCCTTCTGAGATTTTTTCAAGAATTTCCATGGTACTTCTTCAGATACTTTTCTAGAGATTTTTTCAGCAGTTCTTCTTGAGACTTCTACTGAGATTCTCTAGTTTACTTAATTTTTCTCCAGGGATTTCTTCGAGGATCTCTTCAGAAATATCTCCAGAGATTTCTTCAGAGTTTCACAATTTTCTTCAGGAATACTAGTAAACGATTTCTTTGAATGTTCTTTCATAGAGTTTTTAATAGGTTCCGCTAAAATTATCTTTAAAAATCCTACAGAGATTGCTTCGAAAATTCTTTCATAGGTTCCTCCAAGAATTTCTGCAGAGATTGTTGCAGAAATTTCTACAAAGATTGTTTTTAGAAACTGGTCCTGCAACTCCGTCATATCTCCTGAGATTCCTTTAACAATTTTTGCAAGAATTGTTTCAGATATTCCTCGAGGTATTGTTTCAGAAGATGTTCCTGAATTGTACAAAAAAAATGGAATAGCTGAAGGAATCCCAGGAAAATATCTTCTTGAAAGGATCTCTGATGAAATTCTTGAGGATGGTGTGAAGAAATCCCTCGAAAACACCTGGGGATACCTTTGGAGATTCCGAGAAGTAGTTTTTGAGAATTTTCTGGAGGGATTTCTGGACAATCTGGAGGGATTCCTGGATTTCTGTAGCAATTTCTATGTTTTCTCCAAAGAATGCCTGGAAAAATATCCGAAGGAATTCTTCAAGATACCTTTTAAATTTGAAGAAAAAAAAATATTGCAAACTTTTGTAGAATCTCTGGAAGTAATTCTCGCATAACTGTCGCATAACCCACTCGCATAACTGTCCCATATGAATAGGAATCCCAGCAAAGATGGGACTGATATGCGAGTGGGGACAGAAAACTTGTTTGAGAAATTTCTAAAAGGGTTCCTGGAGAAATCCATTGAGGGACTTTTAAAGAAATTTCTTCAAAATTTCTTGGTGAAACTGCAAATTAAGGTACTTATTGAATGTATAATATTTTTTAGGGATCCCTAGAAGATCCAGGAGATACCTCCGGTGTAACTCTTCTAGGGGAAAGACACTGTGCAATCCGAAGCAATTCTGAGTTACTCTCTTTTGCTCGTATCTAAACGGCTCTCAAATGCGTAAAATCTGACATAAATTCTCGATTTTCCTCTGGTACCTGAGAACGCTTTGTGAAACCAGAGTAATCAAGAGGATTCGTGAGTATCACTCTGAAAAAAGATCAACTTCCGTTATATCTGCCTTGCCCCTAGGAGTTCTCAGAAAAATTGTCCATACAATATCGGAAGTGGATAAAACATAAACAAGAAGAAAAGAAATTTCTGATGTAAATCTTACAGAAATGAAAACGAAACTTGGGTGGTTCTTCAGGGGACTACTGAAGAAATTTCTAAAAAAATTTTTTTTTGAGAAAATCAGGAGAATTCTCTGCAAGTATACATAGGAGAATTTCTTGACAAATTCCTTAGAAAATGCCAAGCAATGGTTTAAAATGATATAGGTACATTAGTGACCCGATTTTGTCAGCCCCTTTTCGGAACACATGTTTTGCTCCCTGCAAAAACTTAAACAATTTTTCAAACTTTTTATCCCTGTATGTTCTGCATCTCAGTTGTAGGTTGATGATAAGCAATAATAAAATAATAAAAATTTGACTGTAAGATAATGAAAGTGAAAAGTTTGTCGCAAAATGGGGCTGACAAAATCGGGTCCTTACTGTATCTGCTGAAACAGCTGAGAGAATCTTCGGAGACATTTCTGAAGTATCTAATCAATCCCTGGAAGAAATTCCACAAGAATCCCTTTAAAATTTTCTAAAGAAATTCATAAACAAATGGCTGAGACAATAAGAGTCCTACCTGGAAGGACCTCTTGACAAATACCAACAAGAAAGAATCTCAGAATCTCTGTGAAAAAAATCTCCTGGAACTGCATATTTTAAAGAAATCTTTAAATGAGTTTCTGAAGAAACTCATGGAGAAATCCAAGAAGAAATTCTTGAAAAAATTGTAAAAGAATTCCTGGAAAATTCCCAAAAACTTATGGAGGAAATTCTGATGATATTTTTAGAGGAGTTCCTTCGGAAATGTTTGAAGGAAAACATGGAGGAATGCATGCGCAAACTTCTGTAGCAGTCCTTGAAAGAATTTCCTAAAGAATCGCCAAAGGAGTCCCAGGAGGAATATCTGAAGATTGTTTGAGGAAACCCATGGACTGGTTTCAAGATGAATTTTTAGATAAACTTCTTGAAAAATTCTTGAAGAAGACGCAAGAAAAATTCCTGGTGAAAGTTCAACAGAAATATATTAACAGAAATGCACTTAACCTAGAGAAATCCTTAGAGGTATTCTTGCTGAACTAGTTACGAGAATCATATGTTTATGCCAGCTCCGGAAATTTTTTGATAAATTCCGAAAGAATCTCAAAAGTAATTTGTTGTGGTGTACCTGGAGGTAATCGGGGGAAATTCTTGTCTCAATTCTTGTTCAATTGCTGAATTACTAATTTTACAATCAGAGAGTGCTGATAACTTATGGGATTGGTGTTTTTGATCCAAGACTGGTAAACAAAAAAAGCTGAACTTAGAGGATTATTTTTCATAGAAATAGGGGAACTTACGTATGCTCGTCAGTTTTATTTTCTTGGTACCCCCCATTATTTTGAAGCTCTGAGAGGTCAACAGCTCTCAGAGCTGGCCTCAAATCTTTCCCAAGCAAGCTGAGTTATATAACCAAATTTCAGGCAATTTGGTCCACAAAAACACCACATGACGAAGAAGACCCTTCATTCTTTCTGCCGGAATTCCTGGGAGAATTTCTGAATTAATTGGTAATTTATTTTGTGGAATATCTTGAAATAGGGTCTTGTACCATGTGGGCAGGTGTACCTATTTTGGGCACTTGCCGCTATAACTAAGTCGATTTCAAACCGATTGATTTCTAACTAACAGTATCTAACTCTGTACAAAAATTCAAATAAATCGGTTTGAAATTGACTTAGTTATAGCGGCAAGTGCCCAAAATAGGAACACCTGCCCAAATGGTAAAAGACCCTACATTCGGAATAATTGAGGTTTTTAAGATTTTTTTAAAAACGTGTGTTTTTTATAAATTTCTTTAGAGTTCCTGAAAGAGAACAATCGGTTGTTATAGAAATAACAGTTTAGAACTTTATCGTATTAGTCCTGATAGAACTATTTGTGTTAAATCTGACAGCTGATTTCATGGACTACTTTCTGAATCTTTAGATAAGGATTTTTAGTAAAACTATTCTTGGAATTTCTTGAAAATTTTTTTAATGTTGTTGGTAGATTTGCTTGAGTAATATCATCTCAATTTTTTGGAGGAATTTCTAGTGAAAATTGTAATTAGTTCTGCCATAGTTTCTTAGAGGAATCCAAGACAGAAGGTCGAAAAACAAATAATCGTAACTACAAAAGGTAAAATGGACAAACCCTTGAAGAACCTCTTTTATCTTTCGACCTTATGCCTTTCAACCGTCTGTTAGAATAGTGGCGAGGGATTTGAAGAAACCCCAGAAAGATTGCTTTGAAACTTTTTTTTAATATTATATCATCATTTCTAAACTGATTTAAAGAGTATATTTTTTTTATCTAATAAATTTATGTAACATTTACTAACTCAAACTCTTTTCTTTCCCTCTTCCAGATGTAAGTTACGGTTACGTAGTTGATCAGCAGCCAATCGGGCGGGAGCTGTTTTTCCAGTTCTGCAAAGTTAAGCGACCGCAGTACTACCGGTATATCTCCTTTCTGGAAGATACGACGAGGTGAGTAAAATTCCTCCTATCTACAATATACACTGTGTAAACAAAATCATCCCACTACTGGGAGGAACGCATTTTCGCAAATCTTTTCGCTCCTACGAGGTTTCTTACTTTCCTAGAAGTTTTCCCCGGAGGCGCACCAGAAATCCTGTTCCTAATCTCTCGGGTCCCGAAGCCCCGCGGAATCCAACCAACTTTGGCTTCCCCAACTTCATCTTCGTCTTCGTCATCGCCGGGAGCGTTCTATTCTTTTTGTTTCCTCCCCTTATCTTTATCGGAGGGATAATCGTCGCCCACACCAAAGCGGACTTTGGGGCGAAGATTTCGGGGAACCACTTCCCCTCGGGGCTTTCAGGCGGTCGTCGCGTCGCGTCCATCGATGGACGGTGGACACAAACAACTCCTTGGAAGTCCATCAGCTGCGCCCGCCGCCGGCGGTCAAAGGGATCGTTTTCTTCCCACTCTGTGCTCCTGTTTGTTCGACATAAAAATAAATCCTTGGTGGCGAACAAATTTGCTGTTTGTGTCCTATTGATGATGCTTTGGCGTTGAGTTTTGCCGGTGCGATAAAAGATGAAGCGAAATTGATAGGAACCTGACGACCAACTCTTCAACTTGCCAAGACAAGCATCATCATCTGCGATTGTTGCCAGTCAGTGTCAGTTGCGACATGATGAGGAAAATTTACGGTGCTGGAGATATGGTTCTTTGTCTAAATAAAAGAAAATTCCAGGGCAAAGATGCCAGCAGCTATTTTCGCGGGGACTGAATTGTAAGCTCCCCTTAGGGATTCACAAAGAGCTCCTCCCGGTCACATCGTTACATTGTTTAAGGGAATAATTTTAACATTCTAGACAGCATCCTCCATGAATGGCGAATCTTCCAGGAGTCCTAGCTGTGGATTCTTCCAGAAATTTTCGCTGAGAATCCGTTTTGAAATTGCTATTGCGGATTCCACCACGAGTTCGCGAGCGAGAACTTCAGAAAGAATCTCCACTTCTGGAGTTCTCGCTGAAGATCCCTTCTGGAGTTCTTGATGAGCATTCCTTCAGGAGTTCTCGTTGGGTGTTTTCAGGATTTCTCGCACATTATTCTTCGAGTTCTCAAGTTCTCGTTGAAGATTCCTGAAGGATGCCCAGCGTCAGCTGGTATTCCTCCAGGAATTCTGAAGAGATTCCCAGTGTGTACTTCCAGAGGGAAACTCTTGGGAGAATCCAAAGCGGGAACTTCTGCAAGAAGAGGGATAGCCCTCCAAGAGTTCTTGCTAAGGATTCCTCCAAGAATTCCTGCTGGGGATTCGTTCAGGAACTCCTACAGAAGCTCTCGTTGAGGATTCCTCCAAGAGTTACCACTGTGGGTTCATCCAAGAATTTCTTCTGGGGATTTCTTTACCGCTGGAGATTCCTCCACAAGTTTCCGCTGGGAATTCCTCAGACTTCGAATGCTTAGAGAAGTTCCCGCCGTAGATTCTTCGAGTAGCTCTCTCTGGGAACTCCTGCAGGAGTTCTCGCTGAGAATACTTTCAGGATTTCCCTTGGGGATTCCTCCAGGAGTTCCCTCTAGGAATGTCTCCAGAATTAACTGAAAATTCCGCCAGAGTTTCCCTCTTAACATTTCTTCAAAAGTTCCCACTGGAGCTACATCCTGGAATTCTCTCCCTTGTATGGGAGTTCCCACTGGTAGATCGGTGGATCTGATAAGAGCTTCCTACGGGATTTCTTCCAGGAATTCCTCCAGGGATTCTTCTAGGAGTTCCTCCAAGAGTTCTTCCAGAAGTTTTTCTGGGAATTCTTCCAGGAGTTCCTCAGGGAATTCTTACAGGAATTCCTCCGGTAATTCTTCCAGGAGTTTCACTGGTAATTCTTCCGGGAGTTCCTCAATTCCTCCAACAGTTCCTCCGGGAATTCTTGCAGAAGTTCCTCCGAGAATTTTTCCAGGAGTTCTTCCGAGAACTCTTCCAGGAGTTCCTCCGAGAACTCTTCCAGGAGTTCCTCTGGGATTTTCTCCGGGATTTTTTGTGGACTTTCTCCAGAAATTCATGAAGAACTCCTCCAGAATACTTACAGGAGTTCCTCCGAGTATTGTTCCAGGACTTCCTCAATTCCTCTAGGAGTTCCTTCGGGAATTCTTCCAGGAATTCCTCCGGGAATTCTTCTAGAAATTATTCTGAGAATTCTGCAGAAGTCTCCTTGGGATTTTTTTTCTGGAATTTCTCCAGGAGCTTATGAGGAACTCCTTCGGAATTCTTCCAAGAGTACCGCTGGTAATTCTTTCGGGAGTTCCTCCGTGAATTCCTTCAAGAGTTTCTCGGGGAATTTTTCTAGGAGTTCCTCTGGGAATTCTTTCTGGAGTTTCTCCAGGAATTTATAAGGAAATCCTCCGGATTTTTTTAAGGAGATCCTAAATTCTTCCAAGAGTTTCTCTGGGAATTCTTCCAGAAGTTCCACCCGGAATTCTTCCAGAAGTTCCTCCGGGAATTCTTCCAGAAGTTGCTCCGGGAATTCTTCCAGAAGTTCCTCCGGAAATTCTTCCAGAAGTTCCTCCGGGAATTCTTCCAGAAATTCCTCCAAGAATTCTTCCAGAAGTTCCTCCGGGAATTCTTCCAGAAGTTCCTCCGGGAATTCTTCCAGAAGTTCCTCCGGGAATTCTTCAAGAAGTTCCCCCTGGGAATTTTTCCAGAAGTTCTTCCGGGAATTCTTCCAGAAGTTCCTCCGGGAATTCTTCCAGAAGTTCCTCCGGGAATTCTTCCACAAGTTCCTCCGGGAATTCTTCCACAAGTTCCTCCGGGAATTCTTCCTGAAGTTCCTCCGGGAGTTCTTTCAGATATTTCTCTGGGAATACTTCCACAAGTTCCTCCGGGAATTCTTCCAGAAGTTCCTCCGGGAATTCTTCCAGAAGTTCCTCCGGGAATTCTTCCAGAAGTTCCTCCGGGAATACCTCCAGTAAGTCTTTCTGGAATTCTTCCAGGAGTTCCACCGGGAATATCTCCAGTAGGTCCTTCGGGAATTCTTCCAGGAATTCCTCTAGGAGATTCTCCGGGAATTGCTCCCTAGAGTTCCTCCGGGAATACCTCCAGTAGGTCCTTCACGAATTTTTCGGGAATTCCTCTAGGAGATTGTCCAGGAATTCTTCCAGGAGTTCCTTCAAGAGGTCTTCCGGAGATTTCCTCTGGGAATTCTTCCAGGATTTCCTCTAGGAATTCCTCCGAAAATTCTTCCAGAATTTCCTCCAGGAGTTCCTTTGGGAATTGTTCCAGGAGTTTCTCCGGGAGTTCTTCCAGGAGTTCCTTCGGAAATTCTTCCAGAAGTTCCGCCGGAAATTCTTCCAGGAGTTCCTCCGGGAATTCTTCCAGCAGTTCCTCCGGTTTTTCTTTTAGCAATTCTTCCGGGAACTCCTTCATGAATTCCTCCGTAAATTCTTCCAGGATATCCTCAGGAATTTTTCCGAAAGCTCCTCCGGAAATTCTTCCAGGAAATTCTCCGGGATTTCTTCCAGGAGTTCTTCTGGGTATTGTTCAGGAGTTTCTCTGGGAATTCTTCCAGGAGTTCCTTTTGGAATTAATATGGAACTTCTCCGGGAATTCTTCTAGGAGCTCTCTCGGGAATACCTCCAGTAGGTGATTCGGGAATTTTTTTCAGAAGTTCCTTCGGGAATGCTTCCAGTAGTTCCTCCCGCAATTCTTCTAGAAGATCATCTGAGAATACTCCAGTTGGTCCTTCGGGAATTCTTTCAGAGATTTTGCTGGGAAATCTTTTAGGAAATTCCTCCTGGTTGTATTCCTCAAGAACCGAAAGTGCTAGGAAGAAGTGGAAATGTTTTTCGGATAAATCATCTCAAGGATCAGTTTCTCTAATATAGATATTTTGGAAAACCAGTGGTTTCCAATCTATGGTTACGGATCCCATGAATATCTCAAGAACCGCAAGTGTGACGATAAAATGAAAATGTTTTCCGGATTCTACGCCTTTGGATCAACTTACTTGAGTATAGCACAGCGGTTCCCAATATGAAACCACGGGCCACGGAAATTTCTGAAGCGCTGAAAGAGCTAGAACGAACGTAGACAAATATTTTTCGGATTGTTCATCTCAAGCAGCAGTATCTTTAATGCAGATGCGTTTTGAAGATCGGTGGTTTCCAATTCATGGTCACGACCCACGTTAAATTCTCAAAAACCATAAATTTGAGGCTGAAATGAATATTTTCTTTCGATTGACGTCTCACAGAGCACTGATTACTATAAAGTTGTGTTGCAAAACTCTGTGGTTTCCAATCTGGGTTCTCGGGTCACAAGAATTCCGCAAGAACCAAAATTGCCAGGAAGAAATGAACGTGTTCCTCGGATTGATCATCTAAAGAAAGAGTATCTTCAATATAGGTCTGTTGCAAATAGCAGTGGTTTTCATTTTATGGTAACGAGCCACACGGATTTCTGAAGAACCGAAAGTGTGAGAACGAAATGAAATTATATTTTGGGACCATTAGCAGGTCTCAGGGGTTCTCAAGGTATCCCAAGATGCCTCAGTGGAGTTTCAGGGAGGGGGTGTAAGTGTCATTTCAGCCGTTCTCAGGGGGTTTCAAGCGAAGTTTCAGGCGGATTCAGGTGTTTTTTTTAGTGGGTCTCAGTGTCATTTCAGGCATTCTCAGGAAGTCCATGGGGTAGCAGGGGCGTTTAAGGTGGCCTAAGATGTGTTACAGGGGTTTTCAAAAGGGGTTTCTCATAGGCGTTTCAAGGGTTTCTGGGGTTCGCAGGGGATTCCAGGGGGATTATAAGAGAGGTCCAAGTGGAGTTCCAAGAGAGCTAAGGGGGGATCCCAGGAGCGCTCAGAGGGGGGAGTTCCAGGAGGTCCCAGATTCATTGCAGGAAGATTCTGGGAGTCTCATGAGTGTCTAAAAGGCTCTTAGGGTGTCCGAGGGAGATCTCAAGAGTCCTAATGGGCGCTTCCGAGTGACGAGGGCCATCTGAATGGCCAAAATTTGGTCTATGTGGTTTATGAGCTATTACTAGATTACTATACGCCAAATACGACCGTTATCTCAGTTTGGAAATCACTATGCTATGTTACGCTCCTCTATTGTAAGAAATGGTTCGTGATGACTCCTAGCTTTTGAGAAAATTGCATGACTTGTGACCACAAATTGGGAACCACTGATTGCATAATCTGTAATATTTTTCAGTTAATCTGTTTATTTTTCTCATCGCACTTAAGATTCTTGCATGGCCCGTTCTCAATCTGAAGAACCGCTGAGGTTTACAACACCAGTATATTGTAATAAGTACTACTTGAGACGCAGAATCTTGAAAACATTCACACCTTCTCCTCGCACTTTGGGTCAAATGTGAGCTCACGTCGAGGCTGCAAAGAAGCTTGAATGGCCTGACAAAGTACTTTAGCAGCTGGAAGAGTTGTGTCAACGCGGTAAAGACCCAGGCCATCATCTTCTCCCGCTGCAAATCCCCAAGACTTGTTCCGGCTGATGATTCGATTGCTAGATTACCTTGTACGACTTCAGGCTTGAGTCTAGACAGGAAGCTGGTCTTCATGCAGCAGATTGATTAGACGGTGAAAAAGTGTAATATGTATCTTGCTAAAGCTTTTGTACCCGCTCGTCAATCGGAGGCGATATTATCCCTCAAGAATTGCAGATTAGGCTTACTGTCTCGAAACAGGCCTTCTTTCCGGTGCTCGAGTACGGCTTACCAATTTGGAAGAGCTGTGCTAATACTCACCACCTTAAGCTCCAGCGGATCCTTAAAAAATGATGATTCTGTACACTCCACCCTGTACATCAGATGCTGAGGTTCGTCGTCTGGCCGGGATAAAAATATTACAAGAACGCTTCGGTGAGTGTAACGAGAAATTCAGGGTTCGTTGCTTGGCCTCTGACAAGCCTATCGTGCGGGATTTGATCCAATATTAGTTTATCATGTGAACATGTTCCAAAATAGCAAATCTCCAATAGTCGGAATGTTTAATTAAAATTCCAAATTGAAACATCTTAAGCATAGCTTGAGCTTGAGCTTGATTGACCGCCCGTAGATGCTACTTCAGTATCGCCAGACCAGCTACACTCACACAAGGAACCAATCAGATATTTGCCGGGGATTAGCAGGCATCTTCAGTGTGTGAGCGTTGGGGGTCTTCTATTTTAGGAACGTCTGCCACGTCAGGTTGCAGGTCCAAACCAAAATTCAATGTGAGAAGGGGAAGGAAATGATTATTGCAATCATTTGTATCCACGTTAGACCGAATATACCTCTGCGTCTGCACTGCACAAACTCATGCGGATGTCGGAGTGTTGGTAGGAATGGTTGGCAGAGGGTTCATACATTGGTGCGTGGATGCCAGGCGTATTTAAGGTGACAGAATTGTGTGTTTTATTATTCTGAAGTTGCGCGGCACAGTTCAGCTGATTGCATCTCGTAGGCGTTATCTGATAAATACTGTGCAGTGAAAGTTGGAAGGAAGGGAAACGGATTTTTTCAACATATGAATGTTCATGAATTGTATATGTAGAGGGGAGGGAGAAAATACATAGAAAGATACAAAGTAGGAGGAAAGGGACAGGCCAGGGATTGAACCTAGGACCTTCTGCATACGAGTCAGAAGCGACAGACACTAGACCACCAAGCCCGTGAAACATCTTAACCATATTATAAAATCAAAAAGTTCTAAAGCGGAAGTGCCCAAAGGCAAAGTAATTAGGGAGCTCCTTATAAAAAAAATTGGAAGATTTCTACTGTTCAATAAATGATGAAATGAGAGCTAACATTTCTGTTGGGAATGACACTCATATTAACTTTTCTTACAAGTTAAATATTTGTTCAAGTTTAGCTTTGAAGGGCCTCTGTTTACTCAAATAGGGCCAACAGAGCCAAAGACAAACATCCCCAAAATTCTATCAACCAAAAAATCCTATCCAAACTAACCAACAAGTTGAGATCATAAAGAAACTGAGGGCGAGGATGCTTCTTTGATTTCCGTTGACTCATTCAAACAACGCCGGAAACAAATGGCAAGATGAATTGATTCCGGGGTTTTCTGATCTCCACGTGGTACACATTAGTTTCCCCCATTCCACGTGCGACGGACAGGTGCCAATGAAACTCAATAATCACCAATTGGTAGTTAGCCACGGTGACCCAGCAAATTTTCCCGCCCATAACACAAGTGTGGAACCAGCTAGCTAGCTAGCCAGCACGCGGCCAGCACTTCGTTGACCGAAACCTCTAACGAGAAAAGTTTTGTCTTTTCGGGAAAATTTCCCGCTACGGGGAAATCCAAAAATGGCAACTCATAGAGACGGACGGCTGTGTGCACTACTTCCTTCTTGGCCACATCCGGATCCGATACGATGATGATGCGCGAGGGTGTGCGGGGGATGAGGTGAGTGATTTTCCCACGTCACTCAAATGTGTATCCGCTCCGGATAATAGCTGGCTGGCTGGTGAATCCTAGTTGCTAGGTAGGTAGGTATGCGTGATAAGTGCTTTTCTACGAATGGAGCAAATCCAGACGGCCGGCGGCGGGACACGGACGCAGGAGCGCACATATTGGTGGCACTTGCTGCTTGATCGATGATTCGCAACATTCGGGATATTTGACAGCTTCATCCAGCAGAGCAGAGGAGCACGTACTGTTGAATCATGTTCGCTGTCAGAAGCGGTTATCGTTTCGATTTGGGCGGAAGAAAGCGAGACTTTTCTGTTAGGGCATTGTGAAATTTGAGATTATGACGTGCGCTTTATCACTTATTGTTCGATAAGTAGAATCACGAGCGTAGCCAGCTTTTTCTTCATCGATTTTATAATTTGATTTTAATTCTGTTCAATCGCTCCATACCAACCGTTCAACAATACCTCGAAGTGCACTCTCCTCCTGGTAGCCACCATTGTTTTATCTGGTAGTAAGTCTCCACCACGGTCGTTATGCATGACGGGAGAAGGCGCTGTCTTTCTCCACACGCTATTGACAGCTTCGTAAAACCTCCGCATGTTATTCTGTTCCACAGCTTGGTATTTGCCGATGAGGGACTTTTACTGAAGATAACAAATGAGACCCTTCAGATAACTAGCAAGTGAACCGTGTTCGCCGTTCTTTCAATCCGGTAGCTTACCTTACCAACTATCCACCAATAACTTTCTGCATTTTTTTTTGAAATTTCATTTAGAGTACCCTCTACGGATTGCTGCAGAAATTCTTTCAGAATCGCTTCCAGAATTTCCTCTAGATGAACCACCAAAAGTTTCTTCAAGCATTTCTCTAGAAAAGCATCCACGGTTGCCTCCCTAATTTCTCTACCGGAAATCGTCCACGAATTCCTTCAGAAATGCCTTCAGCGATTCCTTCAAAAAATCAAAAGTTTAGAATTCTTTCAGAAACTTGTCCAAGAGTTTTTTTAGAAACTCTTCTACAGACTTCTTCAGAAATTCTTTCAGAAGATTTTTTTCAGAAACTCGTCCAGTGGTTTCTTTATAAATTCTTCCAGGAATTCATAAAGCAATTTCTCAAGAGCTTCCTTCAGATATTCGCTAAAAAATTGCTCCAGAAATATCTCCAAGAATTCTTCCAGGTAGATTCTGGAACTCCGCCAGGGATAAGTTCAAAAATTCTTCTAGAGATTCGTTTAGAAATCATGGATGAATCTGCCTCGGGCTGAATTCCCCAATAATAAAGAACTAATAATAATCGTTTAGAAATTTCTTCGAAAATTTCACCAGAGCCTTTAGAATTTTCAGCAAAGAAAATTTAGAAATTCTTACAGTATTTCTTCAGAAAATCTTCCAGATATTCTTTCAGAAATTCTTACAAATATTTCTTAAAGAAGTCCATCAGATTTTTTTATACACTGTATATTTTAACTTAAAGCTAATTCTACACTTAAGTTTCCCAAAGATTTGTTCGGGAATTGCTCGAGGTAATCCATTGAACATTCTTGTAGAAATATTCCCAATATTTTTTTCAGGGGTTGATTAAAAAAGCCTGCAGTAACACTCCAGAGATGCTTGCATTATTGCTTTCGGTGATTCAGGCAGGAATTTTTCCAGAACTGCAGGATTTCTTCCACATATTCCATCATGCATTTACCCAGCAATATCATCAGAAATAATTCAGACATTTTTTCAGAATATCTAAAAAGTTTATCTAGGTGTATCTTCAGGTATTCCAACAGGGGATTTTTTTTATTACCGTACGGGTTTGGGCCGAAGGGTCTCAGATTTTCATGAAACTTTTTCCACAGGCGGGGCTCATGGATATATGAACAAAAAAAATTGAGAAAAATTCGGGGTCGCCTATTTTCCGGATTTTTTTGATTTTCCCTTGACACTATTGAAAAATCATAACGCAAGAACGAAGCATCGTAGAAACAAAGTTTTTTTTTAGAAAATGACAGCAAATTTTTTCAGGAGTCCAAAAAAAATGAACTGAAAAAAGTTTTCCATAGTTCAGAAAATTCGTAAAGAAAAGCCGAAAAAACTATGCCCGAACTCTTGGAAAATTTTCGAAAAAAATATTTTGGAGATGTGTTGGTGACGCCGCCTCATGTTTGGCAACCCTGTCAGGAGCAGGCAGCTGCCCGAAGCCAAATCAAGGAGCAGTTTAATACAACAGAGCAACAATAGATTGTAGATGCTGAAGAAGCGACTGAATCCACATATTTTTGCTATTTTTATATCGCTTTTAAAATAGTGCACAAATAATTTAGACACTAATATCTATTAATTAAGTGCGAAAAGTGAGTGCCTTGATTATATGCGGTTTAGTGGCAGCTGTAGTGACTGGGCTAAGATGCTCGTATTAAGAATCTAAGAGCAGTTAGCATTATAGGTTAGCGCACATTTAGATCCATTGAATTTTTAACACTGATGATTTAACTATGTCCCCATAGTGATCCCAGGTTCCAGTGCGTGTCATTACCATTAATCAACGCATTCTTCGGTAATTGCGATTAACGAAACAAGTATCCTCTTTCATTATTATATAAACCCAAATTAATTGCCTCTAAATCTGTTATTACGTTACAAGCCAAGAATTTATGCTGTTTGTTCGAGGAAGGTTAAAATTAGGGTGATCGGAATTTTTAAGTCACAACTGCGTCTTAAAAAAGAATTATTATTAACGAAATACATATTTCAGCTTAAAGCGTTATCGCTAAAAAGAATCGGCCGTCTTATCTTTCCCGAACAAGATGGTTATTTTATTAGCTTCAATCGCTGAAATTTTTGGAATGCTATTTTTTTTTAAGTTTTTGAGTTATGGCCAATTTTGTTGAAAAATGTCCAAATGTGCCATAAAAACCTTTTCTTTGAAAAATCATTACTCAAGAAAGAATCATCGTAGAAACAAAGTTTTAATAAAAATGAAAGAAAATTTTCTCAAGAATTCAAAAAAAAAATATGAAGTGGAAAAAGTTTTCCACGAAATTTTCCACCGTTGAGAAAATTCATAAAGAAAAGCCGGAAAAACTATGTCCGAACTCTTGGAAAATTTTCAAAAATATTTTTGAGACGGTAATTTCATGAGCTTTGATTGCTGAAATTTTTGGAATGCACTTAATTTTCGTTCCTGAGTTATGGGAAATTTAGTGAAAAATGACCATATAATATAGGCTTACATGGTCATTTTCACTAAATTGGCCATAACTCAGTAACGAAAAAAAAGTACATTCCAAAAATTTCAGCGACCAAAGCTTATAAAATTACCTTCTCAAAAATATTTTTTTGAAAATTTTCCGCGAGTTTGGACATAGTTTTTCCGGCTCTTCTTTATAAATTTCCTCAACGGTGGAAAATTTTGTGGAAATCTTTTTCCACTCCATATTTTTTTTTTGAATTCTTGAGAAAATTAGCTTTCGTTTTCATTCAAAAAACTTTGCTTCAACGATGCTTCGTTCTTGAGTTATGATTTTTCAAAGAAAAGGCTTTTACGGCACAATTGGGAATTTTTCAACAAAATTGGCCATAACTCAAAAACGAAAAAAAGTGCATTCCAAAAATTTCAGCGATTAAATATTATAATATTACCTTCTAAAAAATATTTTATCGAAAATTTTCCACGAGCTCGGGCATAGTTTTTCCGGCTTTTCTTTACGAATTTTCTCAACTGTGGAACATTTTGGGGAAAACTTTTTCCAGTTCATATTTTTTTGGATTCCTGAGAAAATTTGCCTTCATTTTCAAAAAAAAACTTTGTTTCTACGATACTTCGTTCTTGAGTTATGATTTTTCAAAGTAAGTAGTGTCAGGGGAAAACCAAAAATTTCCACCTGAGTTTTCCGGGAAAATAGGCGACCCTGATTTTTTCTCATTTTTTTGTTCATATATCCATGAGCCCTGCCTGTGGAAAAAGTTTCATGAAAATCTGAGACGCTTCGGCCCAATTAGTACGATAATAAAAAAAATGCCCAACAGCAATGTCTTTATAAATGAAGACGTTCACAGATTGCACCAGGAATACGTTCAGAAAATTCTCCAGGACTTCAATTGAAGGATTTTTCCAGGAATTTGAAATACAATTCTTAATAAAATTTTCTAGAAATTTCGTCGAAGGTTTCCTGAGGAGTTTCGTCAGGTATTTCTTCAAGAATATCCCTGAGATTTCTTCGGACATTCCTCTGGAGATTTATTCAATAGTACTTTCAGAGACTTCAATAGGGATTCTACTGGACATTTTCTCAGAAATCCATTTTGAGATTCCTCCAAAAATAACTCCTGATATTTTTTCAGAATGTTAGGAATTCCTCGGGAGTTTCAGCAAGGGATTTTTTCGAATGTTTTTTTTTCATGGAAGATTTTTTTTGAAATTACTTTCGTGGTTCTGCCAGAAATACATTATGCGATTCCTTCCAAGATTTATGCAGGATTGGTTTCAGATATTCCTCCAGGAAGTTTTTTAGTAGTTTTTTTTTCTAAAGCTATTCCAAAAAATACTGGAAGAACTGTTGATTGAATCCCTGAAGAAAATTCTATAAAACTCCGTGGAGGATCCTTTGAAGAAATCCCCTATAAACGACGGGGTATACCTGTGAAGGTTTTTTGGAGGTTAGGCTTGACATTTTTTGGAACAATTCCTAAACGAAAATTTCTAAAGTTATCTTTGAAGGATTTCTTAATAAATTCATAGAAGAAAACTTTAAAAATTCATAGAAAAAAATTTCTCATTATTTTTTCGAACTCCTGAAACAATGAAACATGCTTGATATTTCTTGAGGATTTTCTGAATCAATCACTAAAAAAAATTTTTGCAGAAATTGCAAACAAATCTACTGGTTTTTTGAAGGAATCCTTGGAAAAAATCCTAGAGATATTTTGGAGGAAATCTAAAAAAAAAAATATCATATATATCATGAGGGATTCGTAAAAAAAATCCAAAAAGACTACCTGAAGAAATTTTGGAAGAAAATCTAGCAGAAAATGAAACGTGGAGAAATTCTTAAGAGAACTACTGAAGAAATGTCTGAAATTTTCTTTTTCAAAGAATCTTTAATTACCTGGAGAAACCACTGCAGGTATTCACAGAAGAATTTCTTGGAAAATTCATTTAAATATGCCTAGGATGGATTCATTCTGGAGTAAATTTTGCAGGAATTACTAAGAGAATCTCTGGAGAATTTCATGAAGCAACACCGGACATTTTTTTAATAGAACCCCTGAAGAAAGGACTTACCAAATCTTGAGCTATCCCTGAAGAAACATCTAGAAGAATCTCTTGTGAGTTTTCTAGAGGAATATCTAAATAAATGCCTGAGAGAACCTTTGAATTGAGGGCCCATATAGCCGAGGCGGTAAACGCACGGGTATTCAGCATGACCATGCTGAGGGTGACGGGCTCGATTCCCGGTCGGTCCAGGATCTTTTCGTAAAGGAAATTTCCTTGACTTCCTTGGGCATAGAGTATCTTCGTGCCTGCCACACGATATACACATGCAAAATGGTCATTGGCAGAGGAAGCTCTCAGTTAATAACTGTGGAAGTGCTCATAGAACACTAAGCTGAGAAGCAGGCTTTGTCCCAGGAGGACGTTACGCCAAGAAGAGAGAGAGAGAGAACCTTTGAATTTATGGAGTAATACCTGAATAAAACTTGGGAAAAATCGAACTATAATTTTTGAAAAACTTTCAGGAAAAAAACTGAATTTCTATAATAGACCCCCAGAGCAGACAATCTGTGATAAAAATATCTGAACCTTTGTGAAACAATTGTTCTTGAAGGTGCATCTTCTGAAGAGATCTCTTAGAAACTCTTATTCCTAGAAAGAATTCACGAGAATTTCTAGAAGAATTTCTGGGGCCATGCACTAATTTCAAATTACATCTTTTCTTAAAAGACGCGGACACCGTCTTCAGCCAGAGGCTGTACAGACTGAATATGAAACTTAACACTAGACGAGGGACACATGGAGCATGCACCAGTGGATACGGTGAAGAAACTATTCTCATGAAATGTTTCATCGCCCGGAAGAGACGAACCAGCCAAGGGCTGAAAGTCTCTCTAATAAAGACAAATCAATCAATCAATCATCGCCCGGAGCGGGAATCGAACCCTCACCCCATAGCATGGTGCGATTAGAAGCTTGGTGACCCTAACCGCGCGGCTACGAGGCTCCACCATTTCTTAAGAAACTCCTGAAGAAGATCCAAGGAAAATTCTTGGAGGAATTCCTAAAAAAAAATCTATGGAGCAATCTTTGTAGAAACTGTCAAAGCTACATGGTCAGGAATGCATTGGAGGAATTCTTGCTCGAATCCTTTCTATTTCTAATGAATGATGTGTGAAATTTAATAAATCCTGAAGGAAACCTTTAAACAATTTCTAGCTAGTAGTAATCTTGGAGATAACTTTAAAGAAGTACAAATGAGATAATACATTCTAAAAGGACAGTCGGAGGAATCATACATTTCTTTTTTTTTTGTTGAACCCATGATGGAATCCCGAGCAAAGTCTGATAGCAAATTGAAATCTAAATTTGATGTTGTGGTATTTTAAATTTTGATAACTCAGGTTGTTGTCGTTTTGGTCGTTTTAACGGTTAAAACATCAAAAATAAGAGCAGAAAAATGTTCCTGTGACGACAAATTGAAAACAATTCCTGCTATCGATGATAGCATAATGATATCTGTTTTTGCTATGAACGCAAGAAAAATGGAAAATCTTTGAATGTAGAATAATTCGGTTGATATCTAATCATAGATGCAATAATATATAATTGCACTAAAGATATATCATTAGAATTACTTTACATAATTTACTAAAAGATTTAAAACCATTCTAACAATAAAGAATTACAATAATTTAAAATGACAGCAAACCGAAAACAAAATTTGAAATCACATTATGTAAAGTTAAACTGATATCAAAATGTGATATCAATTGGTTGCTGGATACAAATCATGTTATCGACTTGCTGTAATTTTGATATCGGGCTTTGCTCGGGATTCCTGTAAGAATAAGCCCCTTCCGTTGTTTTCGATTGCACCCACATCTAGATTCCCCAAAGTTGTTTCTAAGGCTGAAAATGACCTAGATACTGGTTCATCGTTTGTAAGTACTGAAAGTCAACGCTGGGAAACACTTCATTCCACTCATATCACCATACATTCCTCACCTCCCTGAACGACAACCGTCGAAGTCGCCAGTGGGTCTGGGCGATGAGAACATTTCCCGCATCTCGTTCACCATCCGTATCTACTGGTTCAAAAAGTACACATCCCCTACCTTCCGAACCTTCCCACAGAGCATAAACTTTTGTTTTCAATCGCATTTGAGCAACTGTGACTGTGCAGATGGTCTCTCTGGTGAATGCGTTTCCCTTGTTTGGAGTTCACATTGATCATTCCTCCTTACTTTCGAACCCTGCCCCGTCGCCACCATCGCATCGTCGACTGATCCGACCAGTAAAGTTTCGTTATCATAAGACAATCCGGAGATATCTCCGAATTCCTTTCTAGTCGTTTTTTCTCTCCCCCGCAGCAGCAGTTGGAATGCTTCCGGAATTCAAAATCCTGGGAAACTCCTTCTCCTGGGAAATCCCTGGGAATGCAACTTCCCTTCACAAGAAAAGCACCCATCAAAAATGGGGCATGGGGGTTGGCGTTACGGCTGACTTTGCCGGGAAGCAGCTCACACTTCTTCTCAAGTAGTGGTCGTGGTCGTCGTTTTCGGGACGCAAAAACATAAAGAGCCCTACAATGCCGAACTCGCGGTCATTCAGTTGATCGGTGCTCCCAATGAAGTTAAGAGATCGGCAGTTCCACGTACCCAGTTTCCAATCGCAAGTCCTCTTTGTTAGCTGGGGTCGTCTTGGTTATTATTCTGTTGCTGAGTTTTCGTTGCGTTTTCAGGGCTAGCTCGGAGGGCCGGACACTAACCTCCTACTTTCCGGAGGACCATAGTGAATAGTTGAGCTTAGAGTCCTTCACTGGCACTCGAACGTCGATCAGCCGCCCCTAACGTGGGGATTAGACGCTGTTGTGAATCGCTCCTCCTGGAGAGCAGACGCTCAGGTGTGTAGAAGCAAACCCTCCCTTCCCTGTCAACACACGACGAAAAGTCGCCATGGTTATCCGAAGATTACTCGCAATTTCCGGCCGGTACCATGGGGAGATAGGGATAGGAGTTGCTGGGCAGAGGCTAGTGATCTCAGTGGGATTTGAATCCAATTCCACACAGAATCCTAGTTCAAAAACTATATAATGCAGCAGCTTCCCCTTTATTATGTCTTTTTAATACCGTAGAACAATGCCCTTCACTGCACAGTACTGCACACTCTACATAACTTAGCAGCATCAGCAACTTTGACAGTCCTTTCCCGTTCCCAACCAGAATAAAAACGACCCCGGGTCAACAACGCAAACAAAGCTGAAGCAGCTCTCGGTTTTTGTTTTACGACCGGCACCCGTTCGTAACCCGAAAAAGCGTTCCACACATTTCCGGGGCAGTCACCAGTCAGCAGTGGCCGCGCACAATGCAATGCCAAGCATCCCGGACGGAGAGTTCCCCGGTGCCAAAAGTCATAAATGAAAATTTATGGCACTTGCCACAGATATTTTTTTGCATCCCGAAAACGACGACCACCACCACCACCACTTGAGAAGAAGTGTGAGCTACTTCTCGACATCGCAAAACCCCATGCCCCATTTTCGATGGTTCCTTCAAAGGAAGTTGCATTTCCAGGGATTTTCCCAGGATTTTGAATTCCGGACGCATTCCAACTGCGGCTGCGGGGGAACGAAAAAACGACCAGAAAGGAATTTGGAGATATCTCTGGATTGTCTTATGATAACGGAACTTTTCCGGTCGTCGGACCTAGTCGACGATGGTGGTGGTGGCGACGTGGCGAGGAACGGAAGTAAGGAAAATGATCAATGTGAACTCCAAACAAGGGAAACGCATTCACCAGAGAGACCATCTGCACAGTCACAGTTGTTCAAATGTGATTGAAAACAAAAGTTTGTGCTGTGTGGAGAGGTTTGAAAGGTGGGGGAATATGTCCTTCTTGAACCAGTGGATAGGGAGGGATGGTGAACGAGATATGAGAAGTGTTCTCATCACCCAGACCCACTGGAGACTTCGAAGGCCCTCGTCCAGCAGTGAGGTGAAGTATGAATGTGGTGGGTAGATTTATGAGTGGAAAGAAGTGTTTGTCAGCGTTGACATCCAATGCTTATGAACGAGTATGCAGCACCTAGATTGTTTTCGGCTTTAGTAACAACTTTGGAGAATCCAGATGTGGGTGCAAATGAAGATATTGTTCATTGGGCAATATTGGATGAACCAGATATTTTCTACATCCATTATTGTTTCCACGTTATTAACCCGTAAACACCCAGGACGATCTACTTTTGGTAGAAATGTAATATCTTCTTTTTTTAAACATTTTACCCAGGATTTTGTTATAGTCAAGGGGAATAGTTGTGCTATGAAATGCAAGGTACCTCCTCCCTTTGCACCCTCCCCCTTTTGCTGGGAGCCGAAAACACGTGGCTTTTTTGTATTTTTTTTAATTCTACATATTTTTGCTCAAATTTAATCGTTTTGTTAATCATTAATAGTTTTTACTGATCCTTTACATGCAATGTATTACTACCCATCATAGCCTGTTGAAGTTTTGATTCTAGAGCTATTCTAAGGCCTCCAAAGTACTCCGAAGCTTGTGACACAAATCCAACATTCTCAACCAAATTTTATACACGATGAATGATCACAGAACACAGTCTACGGTACTCAAAAAGCCTCAAAGCACCCCTAGAAAATTCCTGGTGCATGAATTGGGTGATCTAGGTTATCCAAACTACTCTAGAATTCATTTTCTTAAGATCTACAACATCTACCATATTTATTGTTCAGCCTGTTCAAGAAATGTAGTGACGTTGATGTCACTACAATTCTGCCAGAATTGCCACTGCAATTCTGCTAGAATTGCCACTGAAATTCTACCAGAATTGCCACTGCAGGTTTGCTAGAATTGCCACAGCAATTCTGGTAGAATTACGACTGCAATTCTGCTAGAATTGCGTCTGCAGTTCTGCTAGAATTGCGTCTGCAATTATGCTAGAATTATCACTGCAATTCTACTAGAACTGTCACTGCAATTCTGCTTGAATTGCGACTGCAATTCTGCGAGAATTGCCACTGCAATTCTGCTAGAATTGCCGATGCGATTGTGCTAGAATTGCCATTGGTATTCTGCTAGAATTGCCGATGCGGTTGTGCTAGAATTGCCACTGCAATTCTGCTAGAATTGCAACTGAAATTCTGCTAGAATTGCCACTGCAATTCTGCTAGAATTTTCACTGCAATTCTGCTATAAGTATCACTGCAATTCTGCTAGAATTGCCACTGCAATTGTGCTAGAATTGCCACTGCAATTGTGCTAGAATTGCCACTGCAATTGTGCTAGAATTGCCACCGCAATTGTGCTAGAATTGCCACTGCAATTCTGCTAGAATTGCCACTGCAATTCTGCTAGAATTGCCACTGCAATTCTGCTAGAATTGCCACTGCAATTCTGCTAGAATTGCCACTGTAATTCTGCTAGAATTGCCACCGCAATTGTGCTAGAATTGCCACTGCAATTGTGCTAGAATTGCCACTGCAATTGTGCTAGAATTGCCACTGCAATTGTACTAGAATTGCCACTGCAATTGTGCTAGAATTGCCACTGCAATTGTGCTAGAATTGCCACTGCAATTGTGCTAGAATTTCCACTGCAATTCTGCTAGAATTGCCACTGCAATTGTGCTAGAATTGCCACTGCAATTGTGCTAGAATTGCCACTACAATTGTGCTAGAATTGCCACTGCAATTGTGCTAGAATTGCCACTGCAATTGTGCTAGAATTGCCACTGCAATTCTGCTAGAATTGTCGCTGCAATTCTGCTAGAATTGCGTCTGCAGTTCTGCTAGAATTGCCCCTGCAATTCTGCTAGAATTGCCGATGCGATTGTGCTATAACTGCCACTGCAATTTTGCTAAAATTGCCACTGCAATTCTGCTAGAATTGCCACTGCAGTTCTGCTAGAATTGCCACTGCAATTATCACTGCAATTCTACTAGAACTGCCACTGCAATTCTGCTAGAATTGCGAGTGCAATTCTGCTAGAATTGCCACTGCAATTCTGCTAGAATTGCCACTGCAATTCTGCTAGAATTGCGAGTGCAATTCTGCTAGAATTGCCACTGCAATTCTGCTAAAATTGCCGATGCGATTGTACTAGAATTGCCATTGGTATTCTGCTAGAATTGCCGATGCGGTTGTGCTAGAATTGCCATTGGTATTCTGCTAGAGTTGTCACTGTAATGCTGCTAAAATTGCCATTGCAATTCTGCTAGAATTGCCACTGCAATTCTGCTAGAATTGCCACTGCAATTCTGCTAGGATTGCCACTGCGATTCTGCTAGAATTGCGTCTGCAGTTCTGCTAGAATTGCCACTGCAATTCTGCTAGAATTGCCGATGCGATTGTGCTATAATTGCCACTGCAATTTTGCTAGAGTTGCCACTGCAATTCTGCTATAAGTATCACTGCAATTCTGCTAGAATTGCCACTGCAATTCTGCTAGAATTGCCACTGAAATTCTACCAGAATTGCCACTGCAGGTTTGCTAGAATTGCCACAGCAATTCTGGTAGAATTACGACTGCAATTCTGCTATAATTGCGTCTGCAGTTCTGCTAGAATTGCGTCTGCAATTATGCTAGAATTATCACTGCAATTCTACTAGAACTGTCACTGCAATTCTGCTTGAATTGCGACTGCAATTCTGCGAGAATTGCCACTGCAATTCTGCTAGAATTGCCGATGCGATTGTGCTAGAATTGCCATTGGTATTCTGCTAGAATTGCCGATGCGGTTGTGCTAGAATTGCCACTGCAATTCTGCTAGAATTGCAACTGAAATTCTGCTAGAATTGCCACTGCAATTCTGCTAGAATTTTCACTGCAATTCTGCTATAAGTATCACTGCAATTCTGCTAGAATTGCCACTGCAATTCTGCTAGAGTTGCCACTGCAATTCTGCTAGAATTGCCACTGCAATTCTGCTAGAATTGCAACTGCAATTCTTCTAGGATTGCCACTGCAATTATGCTAGAATTATCACTGCAATTCCCCTAGAATTGCCACTGCAATTATGCTAGAATTATCACTGCAATTCCCCTAGAATTGCCACTGCGATTTTGGTAGAATTGCCACTGCGATTCTGCTAGAATTGCCAGTGCAATTCTGATAGAATTGCCACTGCAATTCTGCTAGAATTGCCACTGCAATTCTGCTAGAATTGCCACTGCAATTCTGCTAGAATTGCCACAGTGATTCTGCTAGAATTGCCACAGTGATTCTGCTAGAATTGCCACTGCAATTATGCTAGAATTATCACTGCAATTCCCCTAGAATTGCCACTGCAATTCTGCTAGAATTGCCACAGCAATTCTGCTAGAATTGCCACTGCAATTCTGCTAGAATTGCCACTGCAATTCTGCTAGAATTGCCACTGCAATTCTGCTAGAATTGCCACTGCAATTCTGCTAGAATTGCCACTGCAATTCTGCTAGAATTGCCACTGTAATTCTGCTAGAATTTCCACTGCAATTCTGCTAGAATTGCCACTGCAATTCTGCTAGAATTTCCAATGTAATTCTGCTAGAATTGCAACTGCAATTCTTCTAGGATTGCCACTGCAATTATGCTAGAATTATCACTGCAATTCCCCTAGAATTGCCACTGCGATTCTGCTAGAATTGCCAGTGCAATTCTGATAGAATTGCCACTGCAGTCCTGCTAGAATTGCCACTGCAATTCTGCTAGAATTGCCACTGCAATTCTGCTAGAATTGCCACTGCAATTCTGCTAGAATTGCCACAGTGATTCTGCTAGAATTGCAACTGCAATTCTTCTCGGATTGCCACTGCAATTATGCTAGAATTATCACTGCAATTCCCCTAGAATTGCCACTGCAATTCTGCTAGAATTGCCACTGCAATTCTGCTAGAATTGCCACTGCAATTCTGCTAGAATTGCCACTGCAATTCTGCTAGAATTGCCACTGCAATTCTGCTAGAATTGACACTGTAATTCTGCTAGAATTGCCACTGCAATTCTGCTAGAGTTGCCACTGCAATTCTGCTAGAATTGCCACTGTAATTCTGCTAGAATTGCAACTGCAATTCTTCTAGGATTGCCACTGCAATTATGCTAGAATTATCACTGCAATTCCCCTAGAATCGCCACTGCAATTCTGCTTGAATTGCCACTGTAATTCTGCTAGAATTGCCACTGAAATTCTGCTAGAACTGCCACTGCAATTCTGCTAGAATTGCCACTGCAATTCTGCTAGAATTGCCACTGCAATTCTGCTAGAATTGCCATTGCAATTCTGCTAGAATTGCCACAGCAATTCTGCTAGAATTGCCACTGCAATTCTGATAGGTTTGCCACTGCAATTATGCTAGAATTTAACAGATCGGGGAAGTACTAGATTTGTAGTAATGAGCTGAATTTTAGTATGGTGTGAAGGTCGATTCTCCGTTTCTGCAATGAAATGGTACAAAAAGCGTGGGTGATTCCTTGCCTAATTTGATGCTGTTTGAGCAAAACTTTGGACAACAGTGTTGTTGTTTTATCCCTTTCTTGGAACATAAACAACATAGTTATCCAAAGTTTTGGTCAAACAGCATCAAATTAGGCAAGGAATCATAATACCCACGCTTTTTGTACCATTTTATTGCAGAAACGGAGAAATGACCTTCTCACCATACTAAAATTCAACTCATTACTACTAATCTAGTACTACACCGAACGTGCCCCATTGCCACTGAAATTCTGTTAGAATTGCCACTTCAATGCTGCTAAAATTGCCACTACAATGTTGCTAGAATTGCCACTGTACTTCTGCTAGATTTGCTACTGCAATTCTGCTAAAATTGCCACTGCAATTCTGCGAGAATTGCCACTGCAATTCTGCTAGAATTGCCACTGCAATTCTGCTAGAATTGCCACTGCAATTCTGCTACAATTGCCACTGCAATTCTGCTAGAATTGCCACTGCCATATAGCTAGAGCCATATAGTCGAGGCGGTAAACGCACGGGTATTCAGCATGACCATGCTGAGGGTGACGGGTTCGATTCCCGGTCGGTCCAGGATCTTTTCGTAAAGGAAATTTCCTTGACTTCCTTGGGCATAGAGTATCTTCGTGCCTGCCACACGATATACGCATGCAAAATGGTCATTGGCAGAGGAAGCTCTCAGTTAATACCTGTGGAAGTGCTCATAGAACACTAAGCTGAGAAGCAGGCTTTGTCCCAATGAGGACGTTATGCTAAGAAGAAGAAGAAGAAGAAGAAGATTCTGCTAGAATTGCCACTGCACACTGGGCCACGAGCGGGATCTAGCAAGTAAAAACCTCTAGCGTTTTGGGAGTACATTTTTTTGAGTTGGTGTCTTCTGAGACTTGTATTAATTTTACCTGTACTTTTATATGGTGAAGAAATTTAGTTGGTAATTTTGCCGCATAGGTGGCGCTGCGATACTAACTTTTTTGTCTTACGTCCTAGAGGTTTTCTGTCTTCTGCAAAGTTGTAGAGCGTGCAAAAATAAGTAAAGTTGCCGAAGACACCAAAGTTGTGTGACTTCAAATAACAAAGTTATATTAAAAATAGTCAAATTTACGTGAAAATCATATTTTCATGACTATTTTGAATGTTTATCGCAAATTTATCAATTTTAACTCTTCACACGTGTTAATCAAAATAGCCTGTGTCTAATGATACCAACTTTACAATTTTTCGGGATCTTTAAAATGGTTTTTTGGGCAAAATAGTAAACATTACTATGATTTTTACTAGCAGTTTTTTCAAAAAGCTGCAAATTTCGGCTAAATTTGAAGCTTGCTTCAAAATATAACACTCAAGATCTATTAAATCTGAAAGTTTTCCGGAGGTATAACTTGGTGTTTTTGAGATATCTTGTTTTAAAACAACAAGATGATGTTTTTAAATCTGAATTATTTTGAAATAGAAGCAATTCTTTATTCCGGAGTTTTTTTTTGTCTGTATTAACGAGATTTTTAACTCTAGACTAGTTCATCTCGGGATATTCCGGAGTTGTCCTGCCAGTAGATACTCATGGATCACATTTCAATTAAGTGTTTTATGTTTACCCAACGCCCTGATTACTCAAAATTAACTTTTTGTGTTTTACTGTTTTGTGCTTCAATTTGTTGAATCAACAGTGCTCATATATTTATTGGTATATTGAAAGAAAGAAATTATAATGGTTTTTGGCCCTGTGTGAGCGACTCACGCAAGTGCGAAGTTTCGTAATACTAATCCGTGTGGTCAACAATGATTTTCAGTTACCTCAACGTACATACGTAAAAATGAATAAATTATTGGTTATATTATAAAAAATATCTTCAGCTCAAGATGAGATTTGAATTCACGACTCTTATACAAGTGCTTTACTTACTAAGTCACAGTGCCAATTAATGACATGACAATTAATGATGAGCTAAGTTTTTTTCATAATTTCATCAATTTCCATCTAAACATATGTATGTTGAGTTAACTGAAAATCATTATTGATTCCACGGATTGGTTTACTTTGCACTAACGTAAGTCGCTCACACAGGATCAAAGAGCATTATTTTTTTTTTTTCAATAGACTAATACATATATGGGCATTGTCGATTCAACACATTGATGCGCAAGACAATTGAACACAAAACGTCAATTTCAAGTAATTAAGGCGATGGGTAAACATAAAACTTTTTATTTAAAAGTGATACGTGAGGATCTAATCACAGGACAACTCCGGAATAAAGAATTGCATCTCTTTCAAAACAATTTAGGTATAAAAACAGCAATATTTTAAAACAAGATATCTCAAAAACACCAAATTATACCTCCGGCAAACCTTCAGAATTAATAGATCTTGAGTGGTATATTTTGAAGCAAGCATCAAATTTAGCCGAAATTTGCAGCTTTTTGAAAAAACTGGTAGTAAAAATCATAGTAATTTTTACTGTTTTGCCCAAAAAAACCATTTTAAAGGTCCCGAAAAATTGTAAAGTTGGTATCATCAGACACAGGATACTTTAATTAACACGTGTGAAGTGTTAAAATTGATAAATTTGCGATAAACATTCAAAATAGTCATGAAATCGTGATTTTAACGTGAATTTTACTATTTTTAATATAACTTTGTTATTTGAAGTCACGCAACTTTGGTGTCTTCGGAAACTTTACTTATTTTTGCACGCTCTACAACTTTGCAGAAGACGGGAAACTTCTGGGACGTAAGACAAAAAAGTTAGTATCGCAGCGCCACCTATGCGGCAAAATTACCAACTAATTTTTTCACCATATAAAAGTACAGGTAAAATTAATACAAGTTTCAGAGGACACCAACTCAAAAAAATGTACTCCCAAAACGCTAGAGGTTTTTACTTGCTAGATCCCGCTCGTGGCCCAGTGTGCACTGCAATTCTGCTAGAATTGCCACTGCAATTCTGCTAGAATTGCCACTGCAATTCTGCTAGAATTGCCACTGCAATTCTGCTAGAATTGCCACTGCAATTCCGCTAGAATTGCCACTGCAATTCTGCTAGAATTGCCACTGCAATTCTGCTAGAATTGCCACTGCAATTCTGCTAGAATTGCCACTGCAATTCTGCTAGAATTGCCACTGCAATTCTGCTAGAATTGCCACTGCAATTCTGCTAGAATTGCCACTGCAATTCTGCTAGAATTGCCACTGCAATTCTGCTAGAGAAACTGTTTGGAGAGCTTATGTACAGAATCCCGGTGAAATCTGTTAAGGGATGAAAGATTTGTTTAGTTGTTTATTTTCCAGAGTGACTTTGAATCTATTCATAGATTATGTAACCACCATTGAACAACCGACCGAGTGCAATTATTTCAATAAATTTTTCATTTGAAAATGTGCTATTGGCACCCTCATGCTCTGTTTGCACATACCCTCACCAAAAAACGAAGCTATCCGTAAATAACGATAACTAATATTTTCCCCATTCCAATTTCCCGCATCCATTCCACAGGTACGAAATCGCTGCCGATGAGATCCGTGTGGAGCTGGCGTACAATGTGGCCAAGCGGTACCTGGGTCTGTGCACCCAGGACGGGCACGCCACCGAGGACACCGGCGGTGGAGGCCGCGGCGATGACGGCGACGACGGGAAGTGCGACGACGACAGCGGAATCGGTGGCGACACCAAAAAGCTCAGCAACCACGATGACCCGATCACGGCGGAGAAGAAGAGCCTGGCCGGGTCGAACTCGTTGACCAACTCGAACGCAGCAGTGGTGGTGGCGGCGCCCGGCAGCAAAGGTGCTACGGTCAACAACAGCACCGCCAACAATGCCATCAAGAAGTGCTCCAGTGGTGGTGGTGACGCCAGCAACGACGAGGACTACGATAACGATGACTTTGTGTTGGACATTCTGAACGACGACATCGTGGCGCAGGTCCGGAGTAAACTGCTAAGTAGGTTGATGGGGAAGAGCGGGGTGGGGTACTCTGCACAGTGGACAAAAACGGAAATAAAATCGTATTCAGGATTCCCTCCGGCAATTCCTCCGGGAATGCCGCCGACAATTCCTCCCAAAATGCCTCCGGCGATTCCTCCGGGAATGCCTCCGGCAATTTCTCCGGGAATGCCTCCGGGAACGCTTCCGGCAATTCCTCCGGGAATGCCTCCGGCGATTCATCCGGGAATGCCTCCGGCAATTCCTCCGAGAATGCCTCCGGCAATTTCTCCGGGAATGCCTCCGGCAATTCCTCTGGGAATGCCTCCGGCAATTCCTCTGGGAACGCCTCCGGCAATTCCTCTGGGAATGCCTCCGGCAATTCCTCTGGGGATGCCTCCGGCAATTCCTCTGGGTATGCCTCCGGCAATTCCTCCGGGAATGCCTCCGACAATTCCTCCGGGAATCCCTGTGGCAATTCCTTTGGGAATACCTCCGGTCATTACTCTGAAAATACCGTTGTGAAGAATTAGCATAAGTCAAAAATCACGAACAAAAATAAACAAAAAAAAAAATCTGAAAATACCTCCGGAAAATCCTGAAAATTGCCTGGGAATGCCTCAAACAAGTCATTCGGGAAATCTCCCGTAGTGTTTAACCATGAAATTTTTTTTCTAGAATTTCCGAATATTTCAGCTATAATTCCCTTCTTGTCCACGGTGCATCACCGCGCGCCGGCGTGCGCACAAAGTTCGGAACCGTGTTACTAATTTATTGTGCAATTTGGTTTCTATTTTTCCGGTGGTTTCGTTCCGCTTCGTTCCATCCTGAATTCACACTGCAGATGGCAGTAAGGAGCTCTTCGAGGCATCGGTGACAGCGGTGAAAACATTCCTGCAGGGGGAACCGTTCCGGGAGTTCGAATCGTCGATGTATTTTCACAGGTAAGTCTATCTGGTTAAGGGTGGCTGGTGGTGCTGTAAGAGGTGCATACTTTTTTATAGAACGACAAAATTGCTTCGATGATTGGATGGAAAATTCTGTTGGTTGAGTTGACCACTGAAATGGGAGAAATTGGGGATGTTTGGGATGGGAAATGAAGAAGGGAGATGTCGGTTGATGACTGAAATATTGCTTTCTGAAAACAAAATGTAATGAAAAGATAAACTATAGAACATTAAAGATAGAAGATCAAATTCGAAAGATATAGATAAAAGATAGAGATCGTAGCTAGAAGGTAGAAGACAGAAGTTATAAGATAGAATAAAGAATAGAGAAAATAGAAGATGCAATATAAACGACACAAGATACAATAAGGAACAAAGAATTCAACAGTGAGGACAAAGTTGTTCCCACACAGTCCCACTCGTACTGCCACACAGAACTCGAGCTTCAAAGTGTGCTTCCAAGGAATCTTCTCCGCACGCAGTTTACAATCAAAATGGCACCAGAAGCGGTTGCTTCCATTTGTATGCATAACTATCGCTCCTCCTGGCTGGAAGACGACGCTTAGCACGAAATGTCGATGTCGTCGGTCGCCTTCGACGTCAGCCGGCATCTTCCGTCCATTCCAAGAGAGCAGCCCCCAGAAGCTAGAAGTGGGCAGAAGGCAGAAACAGAACGGAATGTTGTGAATCGCATTACTTGAATTTCAAAGGGTTGTTTTTCCGGGTTTCCTTCTGTGTGTCGCTTGCAGAGATAGAGGTATGTAATGCAAGCTGATGCGAACTGCTGGCAAACTGCTGCTTCAGCAGTAGCAGTAGCAGCAGCAGCAGCAGCAGCAGCAGCAGCAGCAGCACCATCCGTCGGCAATAAGCTGCATTTTCCATTTTGTGGTGAAAATCGAGAACGATGTCGATGCGGTTTTTCTGCGGAAGGGATGGTTATGCTAAGAAAATGGGACAAAGGGGACGGTGCGGGGCGTAAGAATTACGTAAGAGATTGTGTTAACAAGATGTTTGCTTTCGGTTGTAGCCGGGTAGTAGTGGTGCGTTCTGCTGGATTGGAAACCGCAGTTTTGTGGCCCCCTCCTGATGGTGATGGCGAAAGGGAACGTGTTCGGTTTGATGTATGAGAAGAGTATTGCTTCGAATTTCATCACACGTTAGGTGGATACCATGCGGACAAGCTGCTCCGATGGGGGTTAGATTGTGGTTTGGATTACGTTGTTCGATAATAGGTTAGTGAATAGAGATCTAATTAGTAGAATTCCTCACGTCATTGTTATGTTAGTGACTTTCTGTAGTGTAGTGGTGGTCGCTCATATTCTTCCTGCCTTAATATTGCCATTCTCCATCAAACACAAACATCAATAGTTATTTTTTTTTTCTTATTGATTTTTCCTATCTTTTACAACTTATTTTATTGTGTGCGTAACATTCTCAATGTTTGTACAGAGGGTTTTACTTCGTTCAGCCTTTTCTTGATCTTCTCCAGATTGTGTCGTCTAAACACTTGGTTTGCCAGAACGATTCATGATCACGAGCTACTACTTAATTTGACTTCGATCAGGATCGATCTGGCCACTGACTATCAACGCACGCTAGTTCGATGGTTCTTTGGTTCCTATGGCCGATCTCAAAATTTATTTGAATATTATAAACTTGCTTACGTTTTGTTTAGCGGTTTTGATTCATTTGCCTATAACTCTTATGAGTAACTTAACATTGAAGTATGATGTTCGTCAAACGTAGTCAGTATTTTTGCTACAATCGTCGCCACGAACATAATATTCTAACACTCATTCACGGAAAACCAGTGCTAGTACCACCTACTCGTACTAAACGATCAGACTTTTTGTTGTTTACGTTGTTTGGAATCCTAACTGCAGGGTTACTACTGTACCCAGACAACCAGGAGTCGCATAAGAAACCACGTTGTACATCGTATAAAGTACTATTTTAAGTCACTATCGCATATATGTACGGCTGACTGACAAATTTCATCGCATATGATGTTATTTTTTGAACTTATTACGATGTATCAGGTAAAGTCATATAAGAATATAAATCAACTTTTATAAGGTATGAGCAAATCGTAGTAGTTGATATTCTGATGTTTTATTGCGATGAACTTTACTTACTCGCAAAAGAGTGCGAGCGAACTCGCAAAGTGTCAAATGAATTCGCATAATTGCGTACTGCGATGATTATACGACTTCGCTTGGTAATTTTCTTGTTGTGTCAGTTTAGCTCGCATTGGTGTGTGGATGAAATCGCATAAAAGTACAAATAAACTCGTTGAAGTGTGCATACAAACTCGCATAAGCTAGAAGCGTTTATGTTGGCATTACGCGATTTGATATATGATAACAATTAAAGAGTTTCTGTTGCACTGTGGATGCAGTGCCAAAAAGCTACAAAAAAGTAAACAGCTATCATTATGGTTGCAAAATCATCATTATTTGTTTTGTTGGCTTGATAATCAACAATGGGAGGTGCTAGCCAGAGAGGGGCAGTAAAAACTGTACGGGAAGTCGTTTTTAGCCTGCTAAAAACGTACAGCGCAAGTGAACCAAGTGCATTCCAACAAACACTGAGGTGAGTTAGAATACCATGATAATTAATGAGTTTTTTTCATAAGTAGCGTTAGGTGTTGTGTGTGAAGTGTGGCTCGACAATCCAGATGTCATTAGTTTGATATCGAGCTGACAGAATTGTTTTTTTTTTTTGAATATAATTAAATCGCATAAGATGCTAAATTGCGTTTCAATAGTACACACGGTGCATCGCATAAGATATCGCTTCAAGTTATATAGCGTTATTATTGTGCCGTCAATGCACGTATAGCGCCTCCACTTTTGTACGCTTAAGGAACTTTTGCTGCATCTTATGCGATGTAACTTTAACGCATAAAAGTACGTATAACATGAACATAAACTTCATTATACGTGCAAATTGGTTGTCTGGGTAATAGACGTTTTCCGTTCATCTGCCTGGAACGTAATTCAACAGCTCACAACAACTTATGTGTCACTGACTGATTTTGGGCTGCTGAATTCGAATCCAGGCTCTGGTTTTTCAACACATCACGATTTTGAGATTAAGCCCAGTTAACATGGCAATATATGCAACTACGTTCTTTTTTTTACAGCCAGCCATTAAGCATGAACATTATTTTTTTAAGCAATTAATAGGTTAATTGGCTGATTAAATTCTAGTTAACTAACTATTTTTGGCTACGCAGTCATGAAATGAACAAACGACGTTATTTATTTGCCCAATAAAGTCGTTTGTTCATTTCATGACTGCGTAGCCAAAAATAGTTAATTGTACCATACAGTCGATTCAATCCCACTTCTAGTTAACCCTAACACCCATGATCTAACTATCATATTGCGTCAAAAATCCAACTCTCGAAGCTTGATTAGTTACTGATTTTAGGGACGAGAACATTTAAAGATTTTGTGATTGTGATCATCCCTAAAAATTTTGGAATTTGATATATTTTTCCATGACAATTTTATTTTACGTGTATATTTTAGGAAAATTTGAAAGTGTGATCAAGTTAAGTGGTCAACATTCTCACTGTACACGCTGCAGAGACTCTATTTAACAGAACATTAACGGTACCATCCACGTGCAGTCAGCTTGGCAGAGGGAAAAAATAGTGGACAGGAACCTTCTTTTTGAGGAAACTAAATTCACGAGGCCTCGCTCCAGGTCGATTGAAATGGGGCCAAGGGGATTTCCAGAAAGTTCCCAGAGAGCACAAAAAAGGAAGTTTCAACGGATTTCAGGGGTGTTTCAGTGGGTTGTTTCTGGGAATTCCGGGATCCTTTTGGTGGCGTTCTGTAAGTAAGATTCCGGGCATTTCAGTGGTGTTTTAATAGTATATCGTGAGTTTCGAGGACGTTTCAAGGGCCTTTGAGGAGATGGTTCAGGGGTGTATCAAGGCATTTCAGAGGGCATCATGAGGTTCCAGGAATGCTTTAAGGTTGTCTCGAAAGGTTTTAGGGGCGTTTGATAGCGTATCAGGGACGCTTCAAGGGGTGTTTCAGGTATTATTTAAAAGTGTTCCAGGGTTATTTCAAATAGATTATGAGGATGCATTGGCATTTCAATGTGATTGCGGAGGTTTTGGGGTGTTTCGAGGTATTTCAAGGCGTTTCAAGTGATTTCAAAGTTTTTTTTTGCTGGATAGATATCAGCAGTTCGAAGGCGTTCTAGGATATTTCAAAAAGATTACGGGGGTATCAGAAGCATTTTAATATCATGAAGTGCTCCAGAGACCTCCCTCCTGGAACCCTCTGAAACCCGGTGAGACCACTGAAACGCCCCTGAGACCTCCGGGGACTCCCTGAGACTCCCTGAAGCGCTCGTTAGCCCTCTATGCACCTCCCTGAAAGACCCTGGGATCAGGGATGTTAATTGTCATCGGAGCTGAAGCATAATCACTGACGACTACGAGTAATAAAAAGTTTGCGTCACTGAGTCAGCAACTCTTGAATATTTTTCTTCAAACACCGTCAGTCAGTTTGCTGGTCGTGACGGTGGTCGTGATCGAGTTGCTTGCACCGAACAGGGCAGACGAACGGATAATCAGCCTCACGGGAATGGCTGATCAGAAGAAAAAATGCAAAAATGAAACACGCCTTCATTTGGAATCGAACCAAAAACCTTCCGATTGGCACCACATCAAGCATACAAACAGAGCTAATTCAACAGCTCAGAAAGATCGTGGCTAAATCGTCAATAAAAGCTTGACTGGTTCGCCTTTCGTCTGCGGTCGGATGCCATGTGACGAATACAGGCGATGGCCAAAATGTTTGGGATAGGCAACTTTATTTTCTCTCACAAAAAAGTTCAACATGCTATAACTTTACATAGAGCGCATGGAAAAATCTCAAATTTTGACTGTTCGTCAACCTATTATATGTGCATCATTGGTACAAATTTGGGCTCGATTGATTATTATTTCGCAAAGTTAGAACTGTTCGCGTAAAACACAATTTTTTTGACAACTCATTTTTGAGCTGTCATATCTCGGAAACCTGTGAACCGAATTGAATGAAATTTTGAACGTACACTAACAATATGCAAATGCTTTACAAACTATTAAAACATAGGTACTTTTTAAACATTGAAAAATGTTATCATGGATTGACACTTTTTGGATTTTTCTCAAAAAAAAGGTATTTTTTTACATCAATGTTATTAAATTTTCGTGTTGATATCCAAAGATATTCCACTTCTGTTCTCAAATTATCTCTAATCAGATATATTAGAGCCAATTTAGCTTAAAGGAAGAACACATTTAGTATTTTTTATGTGGTATTGTAAATTTGACTAATTTTCCTCTATCAGGGTAAAAATTTCAACCCGGTATAGCTTAATTCGTCGTGAGAAAACATAACATTTTATAACGTCGTATAAGGTATCAATATATTGTTGATAAACGTTAAAAAATTCATTCAATTCGGTTCACTGGTTTCCAAGATATGACAGTTCAAAAATTAGTTGTCTAAAAAATAGTGTTTTACGCGAACAGTTCTAACTTTGCGAAATATTAATCAATCGAGCCCAAATTCGTACCAAAGATGTGCATATAACAGGTTGACAAACAGTCAAAATTTGAGATTTTTTGATGCAGTCTATGAAAAATTACAGCATGTTGAATTTTTTTGTGGGAGAAAAAAAGTTGCCTATCCCAAACATTTTGGCCATCCCCTGTACATGTTCGTTTTTCGTCTTTGCTAAAGGTGACAATAGAGAATGACGAAAAATATGGCTTCCTGTTTTATTTTCGAAGTGACGGAGTTTTATTTGCTGACGAACTTTTTTAGTTTTTCGTCGTTGGTCGGTGACGAAACTGATGGTTACCAACCCTGCCTGGGATGTTCTAAAATGTCCCTGAGACCCCCAAAACTCCGATGAGACCATACGGAACGCTTTTAAGGCTTCCTGAAGGATCCCTGAGGCCCCGTGAAACGCCCTTGTGACCCCTTGAAACGCCTTTGAGACGTCATGGCACCCCTTTGAAACCCCTGGGACCTACTCATATACCCCTGAGATCTCGTGGAATGCTCCTGAGCCGCCCTTAAACGCCCCTTAAGCGCCGCTGAGATCCCCTAGTGCCCCCTGAGACCCCCTGAGACCTCCCGTATCACTCCTGTAATCTCCTTCAAAGGAAATGGAGAACTTCTGAAACTCTTTTGAAATCTCTTGAAGAGGTGTTGCAAAAATTATGTTTGAAACAATTTCAGTCAACATCAACAGTGAACAACACTCTTCAATACCGCCTGACTGAAAAATTATCAAATTTCGGGTCAATGTTGGGTTAAATTTTACCCAATGTAACAGAGGACCCACATCGGATAACTGACGGGTTCGGAGGCTAAATAAAAGCAGGAAATTTTGGAGTAGTATTTTTATCTAATGGGTTATACCTATATGTAGAGGTCGGGCAAACATCTTTTTTTTTGTTCTATTATCATAAAGTTTGGGCTCTTAAGAACGCTGTGTCGATTTTCTTAAAGATTTTTTCAAAAGATGGCTTTTACTGTTATAAAAATTAAAACTTTTCCCTATTTTTACGCACCTTAACATATATAACCCTTTAAGGATTTCTTCCGGGTTTCCTTAATGATCTTCCTTCCAGAATTCCTTCGAAAAATGCTCCTAGCATTCCTACATTGAGTGGGTTTCGTTTACTACTCACAAAATACTTTCAGTTTTTTCTTCAAGAATTTCTTCCAGGATTCCTTTAGGTATTTCTCCCGCGATTGCTTCATTGATTTCTCTTAAGGTTCATCTGGCATTCAAAGATTTCATCACACTATTCCTTTATCGATAATCATCGAAAATCCTTTAGGAATATCTCCCAGGATTCCTTCCAATATTCTTTCAGGGAAATAGGGATTCTTTCAATAACTAACCGGGATTTTCTTGGAATTCCTGCATAGATTCCTCTCGAGATTTTGTCTCTTATTTCTTTTGAAATTCCTTCAGGAATCTTTAAGTTATCCCTCCAAGGTACATCTCAGGGACTTCTCGTAAAATTCTTTGATGAATTACTCCATGATGTTGTAATGGGTTGCTGTAGGGATTCTTTCAAGGATTTCTGCTGTGATTTCACCTAGATTCTTTCAGGGATTTCGCCACGGATTTCTTCCGTTATTCATTCAAGGATTCTCCTCCGTGAATCATTCCAATATTCCTCCTGGGATTTTTCCTGATACTAGACTTCTCCAGATATTATTCCCAGGATTCTTCAATGTGAGGTGAGGGGGTATTCTTCAACAGTGTGACAAGCCATGTGTTTATTCTGGGCAAATATTTAGGGGAACGATCCTGTTCCGACAGGAAATCGAATTAGGACCCTTTTAGCACGGTTGCAGCATCTTATGGATTAGTGTTTCAAACACCTAACTGGAGCAGCACCCCACAGATACTCGAATGTATGAGTGGGCACAATAATTATGCTGTTTTTTTTAGTGTGACGGAAAGGCAATCCATCAGAACTAGGTCCGCCCTTCTCGTCCGGTAGAATCATCTGGACGAGAAGAGAGCACCCAGTTCTAATGGATGGCCTTGAAATAAATTCGCGAACGTTATCTGAAACGTTGGAATACGGATATCGTAGGACGGTACTCCTCAGCACATGGAACAGGTGCTGCTCTGCAGAGTAAGTTTTCGAAATATTTTGCGAACCGATCAGAAGCTTCGTGGAGGTTGTTATGTAATACAATTTAAACAATACCGTACAAGTAGAACAGCAGTACAAGTAAAACAGCAGTTCGTGAAATTCCATACAGAAAAGTCCAGTCAATCGATGAGAAATCCAAGTAAAATTTTGATGACCAAATATTTTTGTAGAAGCTTTGAACACTGCCATAATACCTTTTATTTTGGTTTAATGATGGTTGTAAGAACATCTTCTGGTCTATTTGACTGTAAAAGTTACTTAGGAGAGCAATGTCGAAATTTTGAAAACTGCATTTTCTAAAATCGATTTCCAAATTTGAGTACTCGTTTTACAAAGCCACAATATACCCTACAATCAAATGTATATATTAAAGCATATATGCTTTAGGAAGGTGGCAAACGCTTGGTGTGTTGATGAAATTTGTTGAAGCCCCGTCGCGAACATGGTTCCAACAAGTGGAATTTCAGCTAGATAGAAGTAGAGGCTTTGTAGGATATACAGCCGTTGATGCCTTCGTCAAACCACCAATTGAGATTGGGCAGATTGTTATCTCCCACCGAGAACAAACTATCCGAGTTCATGGTGGAAATTTTTTGAACTGTCGGTAAATGCGTCCTGAAGACCTTCAAGCTAGAATTTGGAGGAAGGTAAATCGCTAAGAGATGAAACCGTCTGTTCGCCAACTGGATGCCAACTGGTTCCAGTATATCATCGTTACCGGACCGCGTAACAGATTCAAATCGGAGACGATTGTGTACCGCGATCAACACTTCTTCATCCCGACTAAGCTGGCTAGTTGATTCGTTGCGTTCACATCGGAAGATGGCTTAATCAGGAGAAAACTCTGCGTTGTCGATATCCGGATGAAGTCACTTTTCAGGGAACAGCAATATGTCGTAGTCACTACCGATCCCATGTAACATTTTGATGACCAATTAGTCTTGCAGAGGTTTTGGGAACCGTCATAAAACCTAATACCTTTCATTTTGGTTTAATGATGGTTCTAAGAACTTGTTCTAGTATAATTGACTAAACCGAACTGCAACCGAAATGGATCCGTTTTTGTGTGCATACTCTTGCAGTAGGTATAGAAGCAACGATTTTTTTTTCCTTGTTGGGGACATAATGCCACTGCGATCATTAATTTGATCTATTGTGGCGTCATCCTCTACATTTTTATATTGTTGTACTGAAAAGAACCGACACTATCAGGAGTGACTATCCTCACAGCAAATGGCGTTTGTCCCAATCAAGTACCGCATTTCGGATGAAACAACGATTGGTAGCACGTTTTTATGACGGTCAAGCTGGGAGTGAAATACTCATCAGACACGGTAGAAACACTGCAGCTAGGATGATCACCTTGGAGAGCGTCCGGAAGATCACTAGACTTGAACCATACGCATACGGGTGGCTTTGCCTGTGAGTCAAAGACTAGTTTAAAGGAACTTTTGGAACAAGCTCGATAGCGGTGAAGGATCTAAAGACATCCATAAGGCTTCGCTGCAATGGCTGGCGCCTCAAGTAACATTTTTTTGGCGTAAAGCCTGGAAGAGGTTCTTACAGCCATGATAAAACCACGATAAAAGGTTCTCAGAACCTTTACAAGACTAATTGGTCATCGAAATGTTACTTGGGTGAGACATGCGCTGTCGATTACAGGACAGACTATAGAAGCTGGCAACACTGCTGACATAAGCTAAGAAAGAGGATTTGAAATTCAATCACACATAAATTTTTTTAGTTAAACATCTTAGAAAAGATGAACTGAAAACTAAAATAAACGGTATTATGTTTAATGCCGGTTCTCAACACCTCTACAAGACTAATAAGTTGTCAAAACTTACATAAAGTTAGAGTTGATGCCATGGACAGTGTAGTGTTATTTAAATGAACTCTGATAAATCAGAGAAATAAACTTAATATATTTCATTTGAACATTTATTTAGAAATTTCAAATGTTCCGCAAGCATGAATAATTGATCAAGGTCTCCACATTATATAGTTGAAACAGTGAAACATTATTACATATCATAGAAGTATTTTTTCGTTTTCTAGAACACTTCAATGATATTCGTTGATTAAAAGTGTTTTCCTCTCTATAATGTCCGTGCACGTTGTACATGTATGGGATAACTACTTTCGGAAATCTGAGAGATTGATGAGATGGCGAGCCCCATTATAATTAAAAATATAGAACTAAAGAATCTTCTCAGCGAAAATATCATAGATAAACCGTTGTAGTTGTAAAATATTGATAGCGAAGGATGCCAGCTTGTGACTTCAGGTCGCCTCTGACTCAGATTTAGAAGTAAAAAAAAGCTAAAGCTACCTCAGTGCGAGGAGCATAAAGAACAAACTTCATCCCGATTTATTGAGGTGGAGAACAAACGTGCCACGAATGTTGTAGGTGCTTCCCGGTAAACAACTTCCCAATCCTACCTTTTGCTTACCATGCGTTGTTGATTGTTGTCTCCCCAGCTCTTGTGAACCTCTTTCCAAAGGTACTGGTCGGTCGATTCTCCAGTACCTAGAAGCGACGGACGCCGACACGACGAATAGAGGACGAAGTCGGAAAAAGTTTACAGCGATGCAAAGTTGATTGTTTATGGATGTCGAGTTTCGTTCGTGTTTTAACGTTCGGAACTATGCATATAAATTGGAAAAGTTGCGAACTTTATGTCGATGTTTAAAGCTCATGGCAGTTGCGCTCAATCGCTAAGTAATTATGTGATTTTGTCAGGTAGTTCGGAGGACCTATGATGACCCGGTTCTCGAGGAATGATGAAGTACGCTCTTTATAAATAGAATCTTTTGTTAGACGTTATCAACTAGAAAGTAGCGCATCAATAACTTTTGTGGAGTTACGTTGCATCGTTTTACTCCAAATGTTTTGCTGCATATATCAATTTCATGAAAAAAAGCAAATAAGTTAATGGAAAATAATAGCCCTTATTGACTACTTACAGCACATATGTGCTGAATTGTATGTGTTCATTGTAGTACTGCTTCTACCTTTCAATCATCTCGAGTAAATACTACAAGATATCGCTTTCCAAGCCATGAACAAACACAATAAGAAGATATTTTATCCAACTACGATCCCAATTTACCGAATTTATTATCATGAGAGGAATTCGGCGAAAGTTATCGGTCCACCATCAGAGTATTGACTCCCATCCGTTTACCGCTCAATTTGCGCGATTTGCTATCAATACTTTGTCATTCATTCGAGCAAACAATATTACAAAGCAATCAGTTCGTCTCTTCTCCTCATGGCAATGGCATCAATAGTCACCGATTCCCTGTACGGAACCAAGTCTCCACATGAACGCTCAAATTTGCTGACCATTTGTTTGTTTCCCCCACTCCGATATCTATCCTGGTTCCCATTCGGTTCGATTCAGTGAGGTATGCGAGAAAAACTTCCATTCACTTGGTCCCATCAATGAATGAGTCAAGTTTGCCACCGAGGTCATATCCCGGAATTCGACCTCCTCCTTCTGGGTGGCATCCATCCGTATGGGTAGTAGCCTCATTGTCCCGGATCACAAGTCTCCATTCTCATCAGCCAGCAACAGCAACGTGGTTGTGAGTCGTTGTCGGAGTAGATGTGAAATATTTCCGAAAGTCATGCTAGCTAAATGGGAGCTCATTTTTCTTCTTTCCGCTACTAACTATGCAGTGTTATCGTGTGTTCAACTCGAACCTGATGTGGTCGATGTGGTGTTAGCTTGGGGAGTGCAGTTTTAGATCGGAAAGAGCATATAGAGTCAATGCCTGGACATCTTGAATCTTGATACTTATTTCCTGATGATACACGCACTTCAATGAGGGTCTCAGACATCTAGGAATCGCATAAGGATTAACGCATTACATCGTATAAAATACTATTTTCGTATGATGCTATTTTTTAACTTACTCCGGATTCTCCACAAAATTCTGAGAGGATTCTCAACATAATCCTGAAATGATTCTCCACAGAACCCTATGAGTATTCCACATAGAATCCTTAGAGGATTCTTCCCAGGATCCTGGAAGAATTCTCGACAGAATCCTGAGAGGATTCTCGACAGAATCCTGAGAGGATTCTCCACAGAATCCTGAGAGGGTTCTCCACAGAATCCTGAGAGGATTCTCCACAGAATCCTGAGAGGATCCTCCACAGAATCCTGATAAGATTCTCCACAGAATCCTGATAGGATTCTGCACAGAATCCTGATAGGATTCTGCACAGAATCCTGATAAGATTCTGCACAGAATCCTGATAGAATTCTCCACAGAATCCTGAGAGGATTCTCCACAGAATCCTGAGAGGATTCTCCACATAATCCTGAGAGGATTCTCCACAGAATCCGGAGAGGATTCTCCACAGAATCCGGAGAGGATTCTCCACAGAATCCGGAGAGGATTCTCCACAGAATCCGGAGAGGATTCTCCACAGAATCCGGAGAGGATTCTCCACAGAATCCGGAGAGGATTCTCCACAGAATCCGGAGAGGATTCTCCACAGAATCCTGAGAGGATTCTCCACAGAATCTTGAGAGGATTCTCCACAGAATCCTGAGAGGATTCTCCACAGAATCCTGAGAGGATTCTCCGCAGAATCCTGAGAGGATTCTCCGCAGAATCCTGAGAGGATTCTCCGCAGAATCCTGAGAGAATTCTCCGCAGAATCCTGAGAGGATTCTCCGCAGAATCCTGAGAGGATTCTCCACAGAATCCTGAGAGGATTCTCCACAGAATCCTGAGAGGATTCTCCACAGAATCCTGAGAGGTTTCTCCACAGAATTCGGAGAGGATTCTCCACAGAATCCGGAGAGGATTCTCCACAGAATCCGGAGAGGGTTCTCCAACAGAATCCGGAGAGGATTCTCCACGGAATCCGAAGAGGATTCTCCACAGAATCCTGAGAGGATTCTCCATAGAATTCGGAGAGGATTCTCCACAGAATTCGGAGAGGATTCTCCACAGAATCCGGAGAGGATTCTCCACTGAATCCGGAGAGGGTTCTCCAACAGAATCCGGAGAGGATTCTCCACAGAATCCGAAGAGGATTCTCCACAGAATCCGGAGAGGATTCTCCACAGAATCCGGAGAGGATTCTCCACAGAATCCGGAGAGGATTCTCCACAGAATCCGGAGAGGATTCTCCACAGAATCCGGAGAGGATTCTCCACAGAATCCGGAGAGGATTTTCCACAGAATCCGGAGAGGATTCTCCACAGAATCCGGAGAGGATTCTCCACTAAATCCGGAAAGGATTCTCCACAGAATCCGGAGAGGATTCTCCACAGAATCCTGAGAGGATTCTCCACAGAATCCGGAGAGGATTCTCCACAGAATCCGGAGAGGATTCTCCACAGAATCCGGAGAGGATTCTCCACAGAATCCGGAGAGGATTCTCCACAGAATCCGGAGAGGATTCTCCACAGAATCCGGAGAGGATTCTCCACAGAATCCGGAGAGGATTCTCCACAGAATTCGGAGAGGATTCTCCACAGAATCCGGAGAGGATTCTCCACAGAATCCGGAGAGGATTCTCCACAGAATCCGGAGAGGATTCTCCACAGAATCCGGAGAGGATTTTCCACAGAATCCGGAGAGGATTCTCCATAGAATCCGGAGAGGATTCTCCACAGAATCCGGAGAGGATTCTCCACAGAATCCGGAGAGGATTCTCCACAGAATCCGGAGAGGATTCTCCACAGAATCCGGAGAGGATTCTCCACAGAATCCGGAGAGGATTCTCCACAGAATCCGGAGAGGATTCTCCACAGAATCCGGAGAGGATTCTCCACAGAATCCGGAGAGGATTCTCCACAGAATCCGGAGAGGATTCTCCACAGAATCCGGAGAGGATTCTCCACAGAATCCGAAGAGGATTCTCCACAGAATCCGGAGAGGATTCTCCACAGAATCCGGAGAGGATTCTCCACAGAATCCGGAGAGGATTCCCCACAGAATCCGGAGAGGATTCTCCACAGAATCCGGAGAGGATTCTCCACAGAATCCGGAGAGGATTTTCCACAGAATCCGGAGAGGATTCTCCACAGAATCCGGAGAGGATTCTCCACAGAATCCGGAGAGGATTCTCCACAGAATCCGGAGAGGATTCTCCACAGAATCCGGAGAGGATTCTCCACAGAATCCGGAGAGGATTCTCCACAGAATCCGGAGAGGATTCTCCACAGAATCCGGAGAGGATTCTCCACAGAATCCGCAGAGGTTTCTCCACAGAATCCGTAGAGGTTTCTCCACAGAATCCGGAAAGGATTCTCCACAGAATCCGGAGAGGATTCTGCACAGAATCCGGAGAGGATTCTCCACAGAATCCGGAGAGGATTCTCCATAGAATCCGGAGAGGATTCTCCACAGAATCCGGAGAGGATTCTCCACAGAATCCGGAGAGGATTCTCCACAGAATCCGGAGAGGATTCTCCACAGAATCCGGAGAGGATTCTCCACAGAATCCGGAGAGGATTCTCCACAGAATGCGGAGAGGATTCTCCACAGAATCCGGAGAGGATTCTCCACAGAATCCAGAGGGGATTCTCCACAGAATCCGGAGAGGATTCTCCACAGAATCCGGAGAGGGTTCTCCACAGAATCCGGAGAGGATTCTCCACAGAATCCGGAGAGGATTCTCCACAGAATTCGGAGAGGATTCTCCACAGAATCCGGAGAGGATTCTCCACAGAATCCGGAGAGGATTCTCCACAGAATCCGGAGAGGATTCTCCACAGAATCCGGAGAGGATTCTCCACAGAATCCGGAGAGGATTCTCCACAGAATCCGGAGAAGATTCTCCACAGAATCCGGAGAGGATTCTCCACAGAATCCGGAGAGGATTCTCCACAGAATCCGGAGAGGATTCTCCACAGAATCCAGAGGGGATTCTCCACAGAATCCGGAGAGGATTCTCCACAGAATCCGGAGAGGATTCTCCACAGAATCCGGAGAGGATTCTCCACAGAATCCGTAGAGGTTTCTCCACAGAATCCGGAAAGGATTCTCCACAGAATCCGGAGAGGATTCTGCACAGAATCCGGAGAGGATTCTCCACAGAATCCGGAGAGGATTCTCCATAGAATCCGGAGAGGATTCTGCACAGAATCCGGAGAGGATTCTCCACAGAATCCGGAGAGGATTCTCCATAGAATCCGGAGAGGATTCTCCACAGAATCCAGAGGGGATTCTCCACAGAATCCGGAGAGGATTCTCCACAGAATCCGGAGAAGATTCTCCACAGAATCCGGAGAGGATTCTCCACAGAATCCGGAGAGGATTCTCCACAGAATCCGGAGAGGATTCTCCACAGAATCCAGAGGGGATTCTCCACAGAATCCGGAGAGGATTCTCCACAGAATCCGGAGAGGATTCTCCACAGAATCCGCAGAGGTTTCTCCACAGAATCCGTAGAGGTTTCTCCACAGAATCCGGAAAGGATTCTCCACAGAATCCGGAGAGGATTCTGCACAGAATCCGGAGAGGATTCTCCACAGAATCCGGAGAGGATTCTCCATAGAATCCGGAGAGGATTCTCCACAGAATCCGGAGAGGATTCTCCACAGAATCCGGAGAGGATTCTCCACAGAATCCGGAGAGGGTTCTCCACAGAATCCGGAGAGGATTCTCCACAGAATCCGGAGAGGATTCTCCACAGAATTCGGAGAGGATTCTCCACAGAATCCGGAGAGGATTCTCCACAGAATCCGGAGAGGATTCTCCACAGAATCCGGAGAGGATTCTCCACAGAATCCGGAGAGGATTCTCCACAGAATCCGGAGAGGATTCTCCACAGAATCCGGAGAGGATTCTCCACAGAATCCGGAGAAGATTCTCCACAGAATCCGGAGAGGATTCTCCACAGAATCCGGAGAGGATTCTCCACAGAATCCGGAGAGGATTCTCCACAGAATTCGGAGAGGATTCTCCACAGAATCCGGAGAGGATTCTCCACAGAATCCGGAAAGGATTCTCCACAGAATCCGGAGAGCATTCTCCACAGAATCCGGAAACGATTCTCCACAGAATCCGGAGAGGATTCTCCACAGAATCCGGAGAGGATTCTCCACAGAATCCGGAGAGGATTCTCCACAGAATCCGGAGAGGATTCTCCACAGAATCCGGAGAGGATTCTCCACAGAATCCGGAGAGGATTCTCCACAGAATCCGGAGAGGATTCTCCACAGAATCCGGAGAGGATTCTCCACAGAATCCGGAGAGGATTCTCCACAGAATCCTGAGAGGATTCTCCACAGAATCCTGAGAGGATTCTCCTCAGAATCCTGAGAGGATTCTCCTCAGAATCCTGAGAGGATTCTCCTCAGAATCCTGAGAGGATTCTCCTCAGAATCCTGAGAGGATTCTCCTCAGAATCCTGAGAGGATTCTCCTCAGAATCCTGAGAGGATTCTCCTCAGAATCCTGAGAGGATTCTCCACAGAATCCTGAGAGGATTCTCCACAGAATCCTGAGAGGATTCTCCACAGAATCCTGAGAGGATTCTCCACAGAATCCTGAGAGGATTCTCCACAGAATCCTGAGAGGATTCTCCTCAGAATCCTGAGAGGATTCTCCTCAGAATCCTGAGAGGATTCTCCTCAGAATCCTGAGAGGATTCTCCTCAGAATCCTGAGAGGATTCTCCTCAGAATCCTGAGAGGATTCTCCACAGAATCCTGAGAGGATTCTCCACAGGATCCTGAGAGGATTCTGCTCAGAATCCTGAGACGATTCTGCTCAGAATCTTGAGAGGATTCGGCTCAGAATCCTGAGAGGATTCTCCACATAATCCTGAGAGGATTCTGCACAGAATCCTGAGAGGATTCTGCACAGAATCCTGAGAGGATTCTGCACAGAATCCTGAGAGGATTCTGCTCAGAATCCTGAGAGGATTCTGCTCAGAATCCTGAGAGGATTCTGCACAGAATCCTGAGAGGATTCTGCACAGAATCCTGATTCGTCTGATATGACAGATATGGCAAATTTTACCTTATTTTTTCAGGAATAACTTTTTCCTATATGAACTTTTTTTTCATTACTGTTGTTAGACTGAACATTGCTCCCTTCGAGTAAAAGAAGGTAAACATTCAACTCTAGCAAAATGTAAGCGACAAAAATCTCAATTTACCTTTTTTTCTCTGTGATCCTGATTTCAATTTGGCTGTGCAAGCATTCGTACAAAATCTAATTTCTACAAAAAAGCACCCTTCAAGGCATTCCACCTTTTTCTCGCCGATTTCCCTGCTCTTCCGAAGAGGCAATAAAAAACAAATGACATCCACTCGTTCGTTCGTCCAAAAAGATTTTCGCGAAGTCTACTTGTAGTTTTTTTTTCCCACCTTCTGAGTCTACTATCGACCGCGGTAACAATTTGTTCCAACAATCGTCAACCGTCTTCGTCGCTGTTCACATCAGTCAGCGTCAGCACCAAACGGCAGATGGCACCACACCATGTAGAACCGTTTACTGATTGCACTGCACCAGTACCATCACTCTATAGTGATTGATGGGATTCGCTGAATTCAATTCGCAGGCTTCCTAGGAAATCCTATTATACTTAGGCCTCTCGGATGTTCCTCCAATAGATGCAAGTACGTGGTATCCAAGGGTGGTTGGTATCTATGGTCTTTCTCTCGGAACGGTGGTGGAGTAGGGAGGGGGCGCCTGTATCCCCCCGAAAACACAATTATCGATTACTTCCTCTGATTTATGCCACTGGCCAATCACATTTTTGTATCGGACTCGGGCGTCCGCCGGAGACGACTTCTACTAGGTACTGGATGACAGGTTACAGCTGTACCCAGTCAGTGTCGGTATCTGTTCTGTCGGATCTCTTTCTCCCATCTCAAGCCAGGAGTCTGGAGCGGGCGCAGGGATGGGATCAGAGAGTTTCGATTGGAATCGAACAATGACGACCGACGGCTTATTGTCAGTTTTTATGACGAGTTTATAGCCGGCTCCCACGCATTTTAAGTGGAACGCTTGCCTGGTTTTCGTTCAACTGGAAGGAGTTTTCTTTCCTGTTGGGATGGGATTGATTGATTTCTGTTTTGACTGACATCAATAAACGATGGAGGGAAATCAGTGCCTATCAATTTGCGAGAATTTTCTTTGTTCGGTGGATTTGAGTCAAGTTTTTGTTAATCAGTCATGAAATGATGTTGGATATTTATAGATCTGAACAGTACGCATTCGGGTAAATTCATCAGGAAGATATTAAGTAAAACATTATAAATGCATGATATACTAAAGCATCACAAATGTGTCTCTATATATCTCACAAAGTTACAACCCTTTCGAAACCTCAATTATCCAAATAAAGCTTCGTTATACTGCAACCATACTCCTCACTTTCCAGAATCTAATTAATCCCCTTCGTAGCATCACACCCCCTTTCTCATCATCGATTCAGCAAGCACAGTCGCCGTTGCTGCAGAAGTAAACATTTTCTTGTTCTGATGCCACTTCGTACTTCGTACCATGTACCCTGAACCACACAGGAGCTGTTTCATTAATTTCCCCAAGTAAAATCTTAATCAATCTCTCCGACCAACCCAACCGGAGCGCTCAGTGCACCATTCCCAGGCCAATCGTTTGCAGCCATCACCCGCCCCTTTAGACCGACTCGGAGCAACTGCATCAGACCCAAAGACCTAGAGCTAGCTAGAGGGTTGGTTGAGTGCCACCGACTGTCGGTCGGGGCTGCGAAGCATCATAAAACTGCAAGTCTGATGATGCCACAGTCAACCAACCACCCACACAGTCAGCCCAACCAACAAACGTTGCAGCGTTCGTTGCGTTGCGTTGGGTTATAATAAATTAAACTCCAGAGTAAGTCACATCCCCTTGCCTTGAAGAAAGCGGATGGTCTGAATTACTTGGGAATGTGGGGCATTAGGGTGATCCTGGAGGTTTTGAATGTCCTTGGTAAGGATGTGATTTATCAACAGTTTTGTAAGTATTTTATACTCTAATATCGAAGACTTGCACGCTCCTTGACTTCCTTGAGAATGGAATAACTTCGTGCCTGCCACACGATACAAGAAAATTGGTCATTGGTAGAGAAAGCTCTCAGTTAATAACTGTAGAAGTGCTTATAGAACACATCCTTCATTGGAATTCTTTGGGTCACCCTAGTGTGTTCCTCCTCAGAACGTTGGAAAGTGAAGTAACCAAGTGAACCATATTTCGTTCGACGATCCCGCATAAAATAATTCATACATGTACCTATGCATTGCATTCATAGCATATCTATGTCGATCTTGCACATAAAATGGTACAAGATTGCATTCCATTCTCGCTTTTCCTTTTTCATAGTGGTGCAAACTGCAAAGAAAGATTAATTCATAGTATTCTGTCGCCTTTGGACCAGAAGGAGGAAATGGTTGTGACTCTGATGTTGCTCCTGCTCCGAAACTTTGACATGGGCATCGAACCAGTAGAGAGGCTACTTTCCATCCCTTGTTTGAGCTTTGGGCCATTTGCAGATAAAAATAAGTCAAAAGTTTTTTTTTTGTAAAACTTGATGAGTTACATTTTTTTGTGATTTGTAAAAGAACTGTAAAGTTTTCATTTGCCTAAATAAAATGAGTTTTTGAATTGTATTCTCTTATTCTACAAAGATCCACAGACGTATTACTCTATTCATTTTTCATTTTTGCCCCGTTTTTCGGTTAGTTCAATTGGTCGGCGTTAAGTCAGACAAGACCATGTGTCTTTTTTCTAATTTGTAGAAAAACAAAGTTTACAACTTTTTCAGGGATACTTAAAAAACCCTGGAGGTTTCTTCGAACAGAAATTCTTCATAAGATACCTTCATACATTTGTCCAAGGAATTAAGAAATCTTATATGGATGCTTTCAAAACTGCTCCATAGATTTTTCCAGAGGGTTTCATTCAGGAATTCCCTTGAGAACTTCACCTAAACTTTATTTGGAAATTCTTTTATGTAGAGTTCCATGAGTTTCTCCTGAAACTCCGCTGTACTTCAGAAATTATTTTGGGGATTCGTTTGGGAAACCCTTCTTATATTTATTCAGAGATAACCATCCGTAAATTATTAAAAAAAAATGTTTCCAGTGGTTTCTTCGAAAAATCTTACCAAGATTCATACAGAAATTTGTACAGGTATTTTTTTTCTAGAAGTCCACCAAAAATTTGTTTAGAGTTCGACTCTACGGATTGCCTTGAACATTCCCACAAGAATGTATCCAATGGATGAGTGCGAACTTCTAGAGGGATTCATCCAGAAAATCTAGCAGGAATTCCTCCAGAGTTTCCTACAGGAGTGTATACAGAGGTTCCTCCAGGATTTTGTTTCCAGAAAATATTGTTTTGCATACATATAAAAAGCCACGAATGATCCATGAAAATTTGCCAAATGATCCTTTGACAACTTTTCTAAATTGCGAGGAAAGTACGTGGGGTGAGGTGGGCCTTGGGGTCAGGTTGGCTTTCTACTTCACAGAATTGTTACCTTGTTCTGTGGCGGAGTTGGCTAATGCGCCCTGTCTAGCGAACTTGAGGAGACGTGGGCTCAAATCCCACCAGAACTACGTGGATTTTTTCGCAATTTTTCCACTCGATTTGTCCATTTTTCAACACATATTGTGCCCATGAACTTCAGGAATTACGTATGTCTAACTTTTTCATATTCCATAGAAGCATATCAGAAAAACATTAAGCAGTCATTTGGATCCATAAAACACTGTCGAATGCTCTCTTCTCTTCGTGAAATTTAGCTTTAAAAAATTCCAGAATTCATGTCCCGCGCAATGAAATGGCTGAAACGATCCATTGAATGATCCCAAAAAAATCTAAATTGATCCATTGAAAATATGTAAAAGATCCATAAAATATAGAAAATGATCCATAAAATTTTGAAAACGATCCATAATTTTTTTTTCCAAATTTCATGGATTATTTTTTTTTGTTCTAAGGATCGTTCTCTTATTTTCTATGGATCATTTTCCATTTTTCATGGACCGCTATCATATTTTCTATGGATCGTTTTCCTATTATCTATGGACCAATTTGTATTTTTTATTGATCGTTTGCAATTGTTTATGGATCACTCTAGGGATCGTTTCAACCATTTCAAGGAGCAGGAGGAAATTCTGGATTTTTTATTGCTAAATTTTACGAAAAAAGGGAACATTCGACAATGTTTCATGGATCGTAATGACTGCTTTATGGTTTTCTGGTATACTGTTAAATTATTAATGGATCATTTGGCAGTTTTCCATGGATTGTTTTATAAGTTTATCGGTGCAAACATTGTTGGAATTTCTTTAGAAGTTTCTCAAGATATTTTTTAAAGGATCGTTGCAGAAGCTTATCTATGCTTTCATCAGGTATTCCTACAGGAAGTTCTTCAAAAATATATCTAAAAATTGCTTCAGAAATACTTTAACTAAATTCTATCAGCGGTTCTTTCAGAAAATCAAAAGCTCAGAATTCCTTCACGGATTTCTTTAGAAAATCTTCCATAACTCCATTAGAAATTTTATTAAAGAATTTCTTCAAGAATTTTCTTAAAGATTGATTGATTGATTGATTTATCTTTATTTGAAAGACTTTCAGCCCTTGGCTGGTTCGTTTCTTCTCTTGAAGATTGTTTTATAAACTTTTCCAGGAACTGCGCCCAAGGCTGTTCCAAGGATTCTTTTCAGGGATTTCCCTATGATTTTTTTTTTCAAAGCTTCATGCTGTGATTTCTCCAACAATTTCCCATGTTTTTTTTGGAAATTCCTCTAAAATTCATTCAAATGTATTTCCTGAGATTTTTACAGAATATTTACTAGAGATTACTTTAAAAGAAAAAAACTTTCAGTGTTTTGTTTTTCAAAAATTCTTGCTTGGATTTTTTTTTTGATATTCCGTCAGGGATTCTTCCAAAAATATCTTCAGAGACTTCTTTAGTCAGAGATCAGGAATTACTTCAGAAATTTCAGTGCAGGATTTCTTCAACAGCTCTTTTATGGAGTTGTCCAAAAATTCACCGAAAAACTCCTTCAGAGATTCTTTCGGAATTTCACACAAGAATTCCTTTAAGAATTCCATGAGAAATTTCGTCTGAAATTCCTTCCCTTTTTTAATTGTCCGTCAGAAAGATATCCTAGGTTTCCTTCATAGATTAATGTAGAAATTGTTTCAGATAATAATTAAAAAAAAAAACTCTGAAAGAAATTCCAAATAAATTCCTGGGTGATTGCTTGCAGGAATCTCTTCTTTAAGAGACGAATGCCGAGAACGGTAAAGTCTCTATGAACAAAAAAATCTCTTCTTTTAAAATTCCTTGTTTTTTCTTTGGAGATTTGAAGAAAATATTCTTGATTTTTTTCTGGAGCAATTCCTTGACAAAAGTATCTGAAGATACCTCTCTGATTCCTAGAAAAAAAAAACATGTGAAACTTCTTGGGAAGCCTTAAAAGTAGTTTTAATGAAAAATTACTTGAGATATTTCTGGAAGGATTCGTGCAGATATTTGTTGAAAAGAATCTGAAGGAACCTTATAAAAATGTCGGCCAAAGTTCCTGTAGAAACTGCAGACAAAGGCACTGGAGAAATGCTTCTATAAATCCATCAATAAATTTCTTAAAGGAATCCTTAGAAGAACTCCTGGAGATATCTCCAGAATAATTACATAAAAATCCTGGAAGAAAAAATCCTAAAGGAAAATTTTTTGCAGAAACAAAAAATTTCTGCAGAAACAAAAAAAAAATCTGCAGAAAAGAGACATTTCAGAATCTCTTGAAAATTATACATGAGAAAATTCTAAATAAATGCCTGAGGGAATCTCTGCACCACCGTGGGTGCCCAGGACTGAAAGTAAGTAAGTAAGTAATATGACCTGAAGGAAACTCTGAAGAAATTCCATCATCAATTCCTGGAAGCGTTCCTGAAAAAAAAATCATTTCTAATGCAAACCCTTACAGGATTTTTTAAATGAATCTCTGGAATAATCTCCGAATCTCTGTCGACATTTTTTTTAGGGAAATGTATCATTTGGATTAAAAAAAGGTCCTTGACAAACCCTTGGAAAATTTTTTGGAAGAATTTCTGATAATATTCCTAGGGGAAAATTCCTACAGAAATGTGTAAAGAAACACATGAAAGAATATATGCACGAATTTCTGTAGCATCCTCCAAGTATTTCCTGAATAATTGCTAAAGGAATCCCAGGAGGAATGTCTGAACGAATTTCAGAAGAAACTCGTGAACTTGTTTCAAGATGATTCTTTTGAGAAATTTCTAACCTAGGAAAATTTCTTGAACTGAATACTGAAGATAACATATTTCAATATTTTTGTTTATGTCCTAAAAAATACACGTAAAAAGTCAAGCTACGGTAGACGTGAAAAAAAGACTAGAGGTTCCAGGGAGTTCCAGAATATTTCCGGGGGCTTTTAGGGGCGTTTCAATGGATTACAGGGCGTTTTTGGGGGTTTCAGGTATAAACACTAAAGATACCATAGACTCGTGAAGACATGGTTGAGCAATACGATTTTAGTGTGTTTTGCCGTGAATTTTGATTGTACCGTTTGAATTGGCTACAGTTGTTTTCGTCTCCGCGAGTCTACGGTATCTATAGTGTCTACAGTTTCTGGGGATTTCAGGGGGGGGCTTTTCGGGGTGTTTCAGGAGCGTTTTAAGCGATTACAAGCGTTGCAGATAGGTTTCAGAGGCCTTTTAGAGGGTTTCTAGGGATTTAAAGCGGTTTCAGGATGTTTCAGGTGGATTTTAGATACGTTTCAGGGGCGTTTCAAGGGGTTACAGGGCGTTTCAGGGAGATTTCAGAGCTGGTTTAGGAGGTTTCTGAGGGTTTCAGGATGTTTCAGGGGGCTTTTAGGGGCGTTTAAAGGCGTTTAAAGAAGTTACAAGATTTTTCAGGGAGGCTTCAGAGGAGTTTGAGGGGGGTTTTGGAGGGTATTAAGTGCGTTACATGAAAGCCGAGGGAATATTAGGGGGATTGTGCAGGCATTGACGTCAGTTTCAGAGAATTTTCGGCGGATTTCCAAAAAGTTACAGAGGCGCCACCTAGGGGGCGTGGGAGGGTTTCAGGTACGTTACATGGGGCCCGAGAGAGCTTTAAGGGGATTTCAGATGTATTTCGTAGGATTTTGGCAAGTTTCTGCGACGTTACATAGGCGATTTCGGGAGTTTGGGAGGGTTTCAGGTGCGTAACATGGGGTTGCATGCCTCCAAAATCGGCTAAAATCCCCTCGAACCTCATGTAACGTACCTAAATATCTCCGGAAACGCCTATGCAACGCCTCTGTAGCGTCTCGGAAATCCGCTGAAATTCCTCTGAAACTTCCTGAAAGCTTCCGCATTCCCCCTCGGTAAGTGTTTGGAATATTGTAGTTACACAGTTCATAATAATTTATGAAGGAGTAGGGCTTTACCTCGTAGATTGATAGCTCAGGTTCTGGGTTCCCACTCCGACATCGATGGGAAAACCAATCTTCCATGGAACAATGGGGTTTCAATTGTGCTCCATGCACATCATCCAATGGTGCCTTGTGCCAGCATGCAATCGACGGCGTTTCGGTGTCCAAATTCAATTAGATAACTCGCGACGGTTGTAAAACACGACACTTTATTCTTAATACACACGGAACATGCTAAATACGGTTTATTCACTAACTGTAGCTTAATATTATATTTCACTTAAAGCTAAAGGACACACAATACAAATTAAAATTCTGTCGAGCGTTCCATGCTCGTCCGATTCGGTGGCTCGGTTTCGGTGGACTGACTGTCTGTTGCCTAGACCTTGCAGTGCACAGATCGTTCCTAGCGTTGCGATGTTATTCCGTCGGCTTCTGCGAGCGAGTGATATTCTCACCGCTCTTATCACATCCTGACCTCGGTATCGGTCATCCTTATCACTCTAGGGGTCGGTTGTAATCGATGATGGTGATGATCGTTATCTCGGAGACTGTGAGAGGGAGATTTTGTTGGACGAGCGCAGGTAGCCCATCACAGTGCTTCAGCATACTTCGGATTGTTGATATTGGACTGTGCATTGTGTTGACTTGATCGGTTGTAGCTGCCGGTAACATCTAGAGTACAGGGTTGTAGTTTAAGAGGGCATTGATGTACTCTTCAACACCCTCACCCACCCTGAAATTCGTCGAATTTCTGCAAATAGAAAGAAAATCCTCTTCGACGGGATGGGATGTTGGGAACAGGGTTAGGACTACTGAGCTAGCTAGACAGTTTCATTCGGTTTTTCGCTGTCATCTTCTGGAAGCGGCAGGATACAAAGTTTTTCGACTGGTCGGGTCAAGAAACCAGTGGCAGTTTTAAGAGTCACGACTCTAACAACCTTATCACTCCCAGGGTGAACCTCAACAATGCGTCCCAATCTCCACTTCATGGGGGGTTGGTTGTCGTCCTTAATGACTACCAGCTTTCCTACATTGACCTGAACTGCAGGCTGCCATCGCTTGGTCCTAGCTTGCAATTGGCAGAGATATTCCCTGCGCCATCTCTTCCAGAAATCCTGCAACCTCCTTTGAGTGAGTTGTAGAGCATCCAAACGGTTGATTGGAAGTTCTCCTAAATCTGGTTCAGGGATCGACTGAAGGGATGAGCCGATCAGGAAATGAGCAGGCGTCAATGGTTCAAGATCATTGGGGTCGTCGGACAGAGGCGTAAGGGGGCGAGAATTGAGGCACGCTTCGACCTGTGTAAGCAGCGTGCTGAAGTCTTCGGGTGATACAGTTGCTTCGCCCAATACTCGCAGCAGATGGTATTTGGATGAACGGACTGCCGCTTCCCACAAGCCTCCAAAGTGGGGGGCGCTCGGCGGGATAAAATGCCATTGAATACCGTCCTTGGCACATTCTTTGGAGACAGTGTCGTGATGATTCCGGCTCTTTAACAGTGTCAAAAGATCTTGCAGTTTATTACGTGCACCGACAAAATTTGTGCCATTGTCGGAATATATATTCTCACAACGACCTCTTCGCGCCACAAACCGGCGGAGTGCCTGAAGGAATCGATCAGTTGACAGGTCTGACACAAGTTCTAAATGAACCGCTTTTGTGCATAAGCAAACAAAAATTGCTACGTAGGCCTTAACTGCACCACGACGAGGAACGGGACGGAGGTAAACAGGGCCAAAATAGTCAACGCCTGTGTTCGAAAATGGACGGGATACAGTTACTCGGGCCGCTGGTAAATCTCCCATGAACTGTTGGATGGTCGATGGCTTGGTACGAAAGCATTTTTGGCATTTATTCACGATGTTCCGAACGACACTCCTTCCTCCTAACGGCCAAAATCTAAGCCTCACCACACTCAGCATTAGCTGTGGTCCCGCATGCAGCAAACGATGGTGATAGTGCTGAAGAAGTAGTCGAGTGAACGGATGTCGCGCTGGTAGAACAGCGGGATGCTTCGCTTCTTCTGATTCCAAGGAATGCTTCAGTCGTCCTCCAAGTTTTAGCAGTTGATCGTTTGAAAGAAAAGGATTGTACCAGCGTAGACTTGACCCCTTTGCAACAGATTCACCCTTAGACAGCGCCTTCAGCTCCTCGATGAATACTTCTTTTTGTACCAAACGAATCAAGGTATTTTCCGCTTCCCGGAGCTCCAACGTAGAAAGAAACCTTCGGTTTTTCCTTTGTGCAGATGGTAGTCGAAGTAGTTTCATTAGACGCAACCAGTATGCGGTGCGGCGAACGAGGTCCGAATACGTGGAAAACTTCCGGAAATACTCATGGTTGAACTCTGCGATTGTGGAAACCGTTCCAGCGACAACTGTTCGTCGTTTCTCTGCTTCTACGTCTTCCGTTGATCCGATTTCCGGTAATCTAGGCCACTGATCCGGGCTGTATTTTAACCAGGCTGGCCCTTCCCACCAAACGTTATTTTCCAGGATGTGTTGAGGTGTAATACCTCTGGATATGAGGTCTGCTGGATTTTGCACTCCCGGAACATGACTCCACTTACAACCTTCGGTGATTGTCTGAATCTTCGCTGTACGATTAGCAACAAACGTTGTCCAAGTGGTTGGAGGAGCCTGAATCCATCGGAGGACACACGTGGAATCTGTCCAGAAGTAACAGGATGCTGCTATCTTAATCGATTCATGGACCTTCTGGAAGAGTTCGACGCCCAAAACCGCTCCGCAAAGCTCCAACCGAGGAATAGTCTGACATTTCAGTGGAGCGATCTTTGATTTGGATGAAAGTAGTTGCACCTTCACCTTTCCCACTGCATTCATGCTCCGGACATAGAGACAGGCTCCGTATGCCTTCTCCGAAGCATCGGAAAAGCAGTGGATTTCAATCGCTACTGCTTCCGGGATAATAACGCATCGCTCGATCTTTGGTTGATTAAGAATCGGTAGCTGTTCATGGAAATTCCTCCATGCCTCACCCACCGTTGGTGGTACAGACTGGTCCCAGTCGAGCGGATGCCCGTTTTCGTCCCGAATTGTCCATAGCTGTTGCATAAAAACCTTTGCCGTGGTAATTACGGCTCCTAGGAGGCCTAGAGGGTCGAATAAGGTTGCGATCACTGACAATATAGTCCGTTTGGTGATGATGGCGTCAGCGTCCAAAGCGGGAATGGTGAATTTAAATCCGAGAACATCCGTGGAAGGGAACCAGGTTAACCCCAATGTCTTAACCGAAGGATCTGGGTCCAGATTAATCCCATTCGGAGTTCGGATGGCCAAGTTTTCTTCTGGAATACCGGCTAATGCTAACGGGCAGTTGGACGCCCATTTCCGTAGCTGAAATCCTCCTCCAGACAACATCGTATTTAGCTGCCCTTGCAACTCCGTGACGGTTTTTACATCGTTCGCACCCGTGATTACGTCATCCATATAGGTGTCTTCCATGGCCGCTCGTGCAGCGAGCGGAAATCTTCCTTCCTCATCCAGTGCGAGCTGCCGAAGTGTCCTTGTGGCCAAAAAGGGCGCTGGCTTCGTTCCGTACGTCACTGTGTTCAGCTCAAACGTATGAACGTCTTCCGATGGTGAGTTTCTCCAGAGAATACACTGCAGCGGGCGATCTTCTGGACGGACGATGATTTGCCGAAACATTTTTTCCACATCCGACACCAACATGATTTGCTTGGTCCGACAGCGGAGGATTATGGTTCGAAGATCTTCCTGAACTACCGGCCCCACCAGTAGCACGTCGTTTAGTGAGACTCCTGTTGCCGTTTTGCACGAAGCATCAAACACTACCCGAACCTTCGTTGTGGTTGAAGCTTCTTTTACCACGGGATGGTGTGGCAAATAGCACCGTTTGATTGAAGTCTCCGAAGCCTCGTCTATCAATCTCATGTGTTCTAGATCGAGATATTCCGCCATAAACGCGACGTACTGTTCTCGGAGCGATGAGTCCCGAGCCAATCTTCTTTCGGTCCCTTGGAGTCGCCGGAATGCTATGTCCTTTGATTCGCCTAATCGTGATACAGCATCTTCCGTCCTTGGTAAAGCGACCGTGTACCGACCGCTGTGCTCCCGTTGAACCGTGCTGGAGAACCATTTCTCGCAACGTGCCTCCTCTGGTGAATAAGCCTTGCCGGTTCCCACCTCCTCGCAGGACCAAAAACGAGTGATCAAAGCTTCCAAATTGTCTAATGTGGAAACGTTACAGCTGATGTTTAGGGAACGAACTGGAACTGAAATACCACCGCTGACTACCCAACCAAACACGGACTCGGTCAGGGCTGGGAGTTGTTCCCCCAGGGAAATCCTCCTTCCGGTTTCGAAAAATTCGAAAAAACACTCGATACCGAGCACGAGGTCCACCACGCTTGATTCGAAGAATGTGGGATCCGCCAGTTGAATCCCACTTGGAAGAGTCCATCTGTTTGTGTTGATAGCGGTTGTTGGGAGGTTAACTGTAACCCTTGGAAGAACTAGGAAGCTTAACTCACGAGAGAAATCGGAAACTCTTGATCGAAGAACCGCTTGAATCCTTTGCCGAACCTTGGTAGCCGCTTGGCCAATTCCTGCCACCGAAATATCTACCCGATCTCGATGGACTTGTAACCGTTGACTCAATCGCTGAGTAATAAAATTACTTTCAGATCCGGAATCCAGCAGTGCACGAGCGGGGAAACGATTGCCAACGCCATCCTCGATCATCACGACTGCTGTTGCCAAAAGAACCTGTGTTGGGTGTTGGAGTGCAGCAGCCGATACTGCAGTTTCCGTGGCTGCCACGTTAGCCACTTGGGAGTTGGATTCCTGTGGTTCCTTGGAGTTCGACGGCTTGTTGCCCCCAGCAACTGCCGCAATCTTGGGTTCCCTTTCCTTCTCCTGCTTGAAACAGACCAGAGTATGGTGACGTCCCTTGCAGTTTCGACAGGAGTATTTGGATTGGCATTCCTTAGCCTGATGTCCCACCCTGAAACAGTTCCGACACAGGCCATGGGACCTCAGGAGACCATCCCTGTTGGATACTGTCATCCGTTGGAATTCGTTGCACTGGAAGAGGAGATGATCCGATGAGCAGGCAACGCAGCGTCCCCTAGACGCCTGGGTAGGAGCAGAACTATAGCTGGCCTTCATGGATGGTTGCCTTGATTTTGGTTGTTGTTGCTGCTGACCGACACCCCTAGTATCGGTGGATTTCGGTGGAAGACTCTCCAAAACCTGGATTCGACGCCGCAGAAACTCGAACAAATCCTCTAGGGTGTCCTGCGCCTTCGTGGATGAGACCTCTTCCCACCCCCTACGCGTGACCGGGTCCAATCGTGCTGTAAGGATGTTCACCAACAGAAGATCCTTGTATTCGTTCGGTTGAACGAACTGGTCCAGGGTCTGCACGATTCGTTCGAAGCCTTCTACTAGGATGTGTAGCTCGGCTCCGGATTCCTTGGAAAGTGTGGGCAGTTTGAAGAGTCCTTGCACCTGCCGCTTCCTTAGCTGCTTGCTATTATTGTAGCGCTTCAGCAGCGAGTCCCATGCCACCTGGTAGTTGGCCTTCGTGATTGGAAGAGGATCAATCAGGGCCTTGGGTTCACCCTGGAGACAGCCTTTCAAATAGTGGAATTTTTCCACTTCCAGTAGATCCACCTTCCAGTGGATGAGCGACGTGAATAGATCGCGGAAGCTCAGCCAATCGTCGATATCGCCGTTGAACGTCTGCAGCTTGATCTGCGGCAGACGGACGTGGTCGCTTGTGTTTGATGATGCTCCATCGCCAGCACGAACAGGCTGTTCCAGATTTCCAGAAGGTCTCTGAAGCTCCTTGATCTTGTCCATGAGGAAGGACTTGACCTCGTAGTACTGGTCGCTGAACTCCACACGTTCCTTCTCCAACGAAGCCTTTTCGGGATTGTAGTCTTCGTGTGCGAAGATCTCCACCATGGTTTCACTGTAGCCCTCCCACAGCTCATCGAGTTTGCCCAAGCGAATTTCCACTTCGGTGACACTGTTGGCATCGGAAAATGCCTGAGTGAAGCGGTAGATGTCGTTGAAGTTCAACTGGATTTCCTTCAGCCTAGCCGTCAAAGCCCTCATCGACGGTGCCTTGGTTGCTCCTCCAAACGGTGCCATGTTGCCGTCAGGATACCGTGATTTACAGAAAGAGAGAGGTGCGGTGTAGTATACTGCAAAAGCCTAGCTTCGCCAGGCATATACTATCTTAATTTACCCGGAGAAACGAGTACTGGCGCACCAAACGAAAGAACCGCAGCCGCGTGACGTCACACGCTCGATATCCGATCGACGACAACTCAGCAGCAATAAGTGGATCGAAGAGGAAAGCAAACAGTGTAGTAGGCAGAGTGTAGACCTAGCTTCGCTAGGCATATACTGCGTAAATTTACCCGACAAAACAGATAGCGGTGCTCCAAGGGTTCAATAGAACTATCACGCAAGCTAGTGTGTGCCCAAAACGTCTCAATGCAGCAATTACTCAATCAAAGGATGAAGGAAGAGGAGAGATTGTGGTGTAGTATCCAGAGTGAATGGCTTCGGCCAGACATATACTGCACAACTCACCACAGGAAAAAATGTACTGCACCAATAATCGATTTCAGTCCCAGCGATCCCAGCCAAAAACGTCCAATATCCAATCTCGTTCCACAATTCGAAACTCAAAGTCGGAGGAGCCCAGAAGGGCAAGCAGGGCTCAGCGGTCAGAGAGGTAACACGAAGAGGTTTGGATTCAAATTAAAATGGTGTATTTTCCAATGCCTAGCTTCGGCAGTATACTTATTCTAAATTTACCTGGGCGAAAATACTGCGGTACTGCCTCTCTGCGCCGAGATCGTCCTCATTGACCAGTGGTTCCCTCACTGGCTTGGAATTCCGGTCGTCGTTTTCGATTGCAAATTCAGCCACAGTACCGATCGGTGTACTCTTGATTTACAATCTTGGTAGCCGGTCGACGGCCGCCAATGATTTGCTTGTTGCAGATGTCCTGCTCGTACGAGGCGCCAGATTTTCGCCACACGGGTCGTATGTTTGGTGGAGCCCCCTAGTTATCGTGTCCTATGAATGGGCTGTCCACTTGATGCCGTCTCATTGCCAGCACACCGTTGGATCCACGTCACAAATCACCGAATCGTAGACAAATTCATGCGTTAGAAGGTTGTATTTTCCTAGCTTGGCTTGGACATATACATAGTAAAGTTCACTAACCTGCACAAACTACTCCTTGGCTAAGTCCAAGCCAAAACTGAAGCGATCAACCGAAATGGCCGTCCGAAGAAACGCCGCCACGTCCTAGGCGCGCTGTGACCCGGCCTTGAAAACGCCTTCAATTGTCTCCCGGTGAGATGGCGCCCAGAATCCAAATGGTGATGGCGATTGGTTCGCCGGTTCCAGCTTCGATCTCGTAGCAGTTTTCGTGTAGTTCAAGGTCCGGTGTGGTCCGAATCCGGCTCGAAGGACCAGAATGAAGGAGTAGGGCTTTACCTCGTAGATTGATAGCTCAGGTTCTGGGTTCCCACTCCGACATCGATGGGAAAACCAATCTTCCATGGAACAATGGGGTTTCAATTGTGCTCCATGCACATCATCCAATGGTGCCTTGTGCCAGCATGCAATCGACGGCGTTTCGGTGTCCAAATTCAATTAGATAACTCGCGACGGTTGTAAAACACGACACTTTATTCTTAATACACACGGAACATGCTAAATACGGTTTATTCACTAACTGTAGCTTAATATTATATTTCACTTAAAGCTAAAGGACACACAATACAAATTAAAATTCTGTCGAGCGTTCCATGCTCGTCCGATTCGGTGGCTCGGTTTCGGTGGACTGACTGTCTGTTGCCTAGACCTTGCAGTGCACAGATCGTTCCTAGCGTTGCGATGTTATTCCGTCGGATTCTGCGAGCGAGTGATATTCTCACCGCTCTTATCACATCCTGACCTCGGTATCGGTCATCCTTATCACTCTAGGGGTCGGTTGTAATCGATGATGGTGATGATCGTTATCTCGGAGACTGTGAGAGGGAGATTTTGTTGGACGAGCGCAGGTAGCCCATCACAGTGCTTCAGCATACTTCGGATTGTTGATATTGGACTGTGCATTGTGTTGACTTGATCGGTTGTAGCTGCCGGTAACATCTAGAGTACAGGGTTGTAGTTTAAGAGGGCATTGATGTACTCTTCAACAATTTATTCAAAGGACTAGCGTTTAAAACAAAACATTTTTTTCCTGCACACTCAACTTTAGTTCGTTGTACATATTAAGCTCTTAGCCCAGTTAGTGAAAGACTTTCACTAACTGGGCCGAGTTTTAAACTGTCAAATAATCCCTAACAATGAATCTCTTGCTACCAACCTCGACAAATCCTACTTCACGTCAAAAAGGGACGGTTGACTTCGTTTTAACTGGGCTTAAGCCCACCTAAGGTGCGCCTAGTTAAAACGTAGCCCAAGGAACGAAGGTCGGCTGTACTTTGCTAATTGCTCGCTCATGGCGCTGGCATCGTTTTTGATCCTGTTTGACGTTTGCTCACTACTGCCACCTACCCGAGCAAAGTTTCATAATAAACGGATAACAAACTATGTTATCTGATATCAAAAATAATTAACTAAATTTGTTCTCAGTTTGGTTGAATAAGCAGGCAACATAACAAACATGATTACAACCAATTATATCCACGATATCATTAAAATATCTCATTATGTTATCATCAAAGGCATCCTGATAACAACTTTTGTAAATCAATTGAATTGATCTGATTGAAAACTCATTTTGTTATCAGTGAGATATTTTCTCGGCCATTGATAACTACCTTCCGATGTTGTTGTCGATGATGACGCTTCAGAGTTTGACAGCTGCGGTAACTTGAATTATCAGGATGATAACACAAAATTGGTAAATGAGTTCTGGAGTGAGCACCAGTTATCATTTTGTTATGGCGATGATTTTCATTACAATTTGTTCAGATGTAGGGTAATTCGCGTATTGTTGAATAGTTTCTGAAAATTTTATTATTAATTGAACGCAAGTAATTCTCACTCATTGTAAACGTATAATGCAGATGCGTTTACATGTGTGTGACGATATGGCACAAATTTAGTTAGACGATTATAAATATTTTACGTTAACAAATTTAATTGAAAATGTTCTACCGCTGATGATACGAAAACTGCACAATTCGTAAGATTAATTTTAAGAAATTGGTGTTACAAAATAGGCTTTACTTGCAAACAGACCACAAAAATCAAAGCTACACCAAGTTACAACAGCTGGAAGGATGTCGTAAACATGTTTATTGTTAATTCACAAAAAATATCATACTTTCATTATGCATCCTGATTCCTGATCCAATTGTTGGATTCTCGCATAACCTAAACTGATAACATGACTGCCAGATTTTTTTTGCCTTTACCTAATCATGAATTTCAAGAGGATTTTCAAGGATTCTCCAGAGAACTTCAGGAATGTTGTTCCAGGGATATTCAAGGGGGTTCAAAAGCGTTCCACGAGGGATTCAGAGGCGATACAGGCTGGTTGCAGATGCGATCCAGATGTCTTAAAGAGGTTCCAGAGGCGTTCCAGGGGTGTTAAGGGAGTCCCATGGGTGCTTCAGGGGTTTCCAGGAGTGTTTCAAGAGCGTTTTACGGGGTTACTGGGGGACCCATGGATGTTTCATAGGGTTTCAGGGGCATTCCATGATGCTTCAGGTACGTTCCAGGGGATTTATCCCTGATATCATATGAAACTCTGAAACTGTTTGAAACGTTTCTGAACATTCTCTGAATCCCGCTCAAATCTCTTGAACCAATGTTGCAAAAGTTCATCATATCCATGTGCTCATTATCCAACAAATCTTTTCATTATTTTTTGCGTTTAGTTATGTTTAAATGGGTTCCAGTCAACTAGAGCTCTCTTCAAATGAGACGTGATTCCTTGTCATTTGAAAGCTGCGCACAATACATGAAACAATGGAAGAATGAACCGTTTTGAGTTTCTCCCCGACATTGTTCGCGGATTCTCCCTAGTGGCATTTCTTCAAAATTCGAACAATTCTTTCCGGTGTTCTTCATTAAGAATCTTTCAGGATTGTTGAACCGACCGTTCGTTTCCTCCTGGAGTTTTTCACGGAGATCTTACAGAATTTCTTCCAGAGATTTCCTGGCATTTTCTTTAAAGTCCCACGAGAGAATTATGTCCGGAAATTTTCGTGGTATTTCTTCCAGAATTCATAATGATATATCTACAAGAGCTTCACTCGGGATAAATGGCGTTTTTTTTCCTAGAGTTTCTCTCGGGACTCGTCTTCACGATTTTGCACGACTACTTCCGGCTTACCCAGGAGATTTTCCCGAAATTTCGCCCAGAATTACTACAGAAGGTGATTCGGTGATTTCTGCTAGAGCCCCTCCAACCGGTTTTTAAAGAAGTTTTTTTTACGATTTTTCTGCAGGAGTTCCTGTCTGGATTTCTTCTAAAGTTGCTTCTGCAATTACTTCTAAAATATTAGCTTGTGCTATTTTGTAGAGTTTCTCCCTGTATTTCTACAAGATTTTCAGCCAAAATATTTCCTTAAGGTCTCGCGGGATTTCTTTTGAATTTTCACGTGAGATTTCTTTGAGAGTTTCCCCCTAAGACTTCTTCTCAAAAGATTCCTTTCAGTGTTGGGTCCTGGGATGTCTCTTTGAATTTTCCTGATTTCATCATGGACGTCCCCTTTTTTTTCTGGAGATATCTACAGGAGCTATTGCTTATTTTTCTAAAGGAATTCTTTCCGTGATTTCTTTCCGAGATTTTTTTCAGTTTTTTTTCTAAAAGTTGTTAACCCGATATCTTACAGATACACATGAGATTATTATTGTTTTTACAGATTTTCTCAGAATTTTCCCAGAGCTCTTCCCCCTACCAGAGATTGTCTCAAGTTTATGGATGTCTCTCTGGGATTTCTTCAAATGCTGCAGGGATCTTGTACCGACTTTTCTAACCCTCTAAGCAGAATACCCTCTACGAATGAGTAGTGCAATCAGTTTTGTACCTTTTAATTCCTCCCTATTTTGCTTATCTTTTGACAGATACGCGTATTTCGACTACCACTTGTAATCTTCCTCAGTGTCAGTTATCCACTAGGATTACGAAATCCTCAAAAGAATGGTACATCTAGGAAAAAGTTATCGGAAAAATCCCGAGTAGATATATTAAGAACATTCTAAGAGGAACTTTGAAAACGTCCAGAACACTAAAAATATCGTATGCAGTTTTCATTGTCCATTCTCCATACTTATATGCGATTGTGACATAAAATAGTACATACTAGATACGACTCTTGGTTTACTGGTATTCGTTCTAAAGTGTCAAACAATTTGATTCAACTATTTTTTATCCTGTAAGGAGGATTAATCAGCGTTTTTTCGAACATCACAGACTGCATTGAACCAGGCAGATGGAGGCACTTTGTAGCGCAATATTTCTTTCAACTGAGGGCTTCACATTCAGTATGTGTGGTAGGGTTCCCCCATTATTCTGCTGCAAAGCAAAGAATGGCGGCAAAATGGAGCACATGGAACCATCGAACGTGAGCTGGATTTGCCTTCCATGATTGCCCCCGGTTGGTGGGTCCCAGAAGGAGCCGCTTTTGGTACTGCCGCAATTCGTTTCTTCCTTCGGAAAAGGTTACATATGCGTTCGTATATTTCCAGGGAATACCTACTCTGTTGTTGGGCGGTGTTTCCCTAGAAACTATTTGGAACGTGTGCAACGTGGAACTAGCTTTGAGCTTTGACTTTCTGCCTTTCCACACAGTTGAAAGGTGGAACCAATTTTCGTTCGTTACATACCAAGTTGCGCTGGTTCATATTTTCCAACGTATTGCCATTGTTCATAATTGGTTTTCCCACTCGTTCGTACCCATTTCCATTGACTGCCGCCAGTGAGGTTTTCCGCCAGTGAGGATTTCTCGATTACTATTGGGGTGGATAAAGCAACCAGAGTCGAAAAATAACATCGAAATAGGGTACAGTGAAGTTAACGCTTCCATGTTATTTTGTTTACTTTCGAATATTGATAAAATGTTGTGATTTTGGCAGCAATGACGTCTGCTACGTCAAAATGGAGGCGATTGCATACGCTCATTGAGAAGAAGAAAAAAAAACCCTTGTGAGGTATCATTGAAGCATTATGAATTGACGTTTCCTTGTGGCCAATTTCCTTTGATCTTATCGACGGTTACGTGAAGCTAACACAAAATGCGGTACAATTTATGATGATGTTCCCATGTCTGTGTTTTATGTAGTTGTTTTTGCACTGCAATCCAGTAGCTCTACGTAATCGAAAATTTCTTGCCACACGTCATACACATGCAAAATGTTCATTGGCAGAGAAAGCTCTCAGTGAATAACTTAGGAAATGCTTATGGGTGGTCTTGCTCAATATCCACTAAATATCTTATCATAACCATCACCTTCTTAACGTCGGTAACGATTTCATAACATCCCACCTGCAAATTTTTAGATTGTGCAAGCACCAAACCAACCATTCCAGGTCATCCCCATCTCAGACAATTTCTTCAATTTCAAATCAAACGCCTTCTGATGTCGTCGTAAACATTCCGACAGCAGGGAGCTCGTTTTCACAGAAATGAATCCTTTTTTTCGTTCGCTCCTGAGGAGGACGAAGGAGATCCAATATTCTCCTGTTAGTCCTGGTCTCAGGTGCGAAGAACGATAAAATGTTCAATCTCGTCGTTCGTTTTACGGGTGCACATTATTATCTTTTGCCACCACCGATGTGGTGCCTTCATAAAAATCTAGGTGTGTAGTTGCTGCATAGTGAGCTACGTCTCGGTCGGTGGGTCGGTCGGTCGAACATCAAATATGTGTTTCCGTCCAGCTTAAAGTTTTACCTTACCGGGCGGAGTGTCCTTACCTGAAAGGATTCTCTAGAGAATCCTGGAAGAATTCTCTGCAGAATCCTGAAAGGACTATCTGCAGAATCCTGAAAGGATTGTCGGTAGGATCCTGAGAGAATTCTCTGCAAAATCCTGAGAGGACTCTTTGAAGAATCCTGAGAAGATTCTCTGCAGAATCCTGAGAGGATTCTCTGCAGAATCCTGAGAGGATTCTCTGCAGAATCCTGAGAGGATTCTCTGCAGAATCCTGAGAGGATTCTCTGCAGAATCCTGAGAGGATTCTGTAAAGAATCTTGAGAGGATTCTGTGCAGAACCTGAGCGGATTCTGTGCAGAATCCTGAGCGGATTCTGTGCAGAATCCTGAGCGTATTCTGTGCAGAATCCTGAGCGGATTCTGTGCAGAATCCTGAGCGGATTCTGTGCAGAATCCTGAGCGGATTCTGTGCAGAATCCTGAGCGGATTCTGTGCAGAAACCTGAGCGGATTCTCTGCAGAATCCTGAGCGGATTCTGTGCAGAATCCTGAGCGGATTCTGTGCAGAATCCTGAGCGGATTCTGTGCAGAATCCTGAGCGGATTCTGTGCAGAATCCTGAGCGGATTCTGTGCAGAATCCTGAGCGGATTCTGTGCAGAAACCTGAGCGGATTCTCTGCAGAATCCTGAGATGATTCTCTGCAGAATCCTGAGAGGATTCTCTGCAGAACCCTGAGAGGATTCTCTGCAGAATCCTGAGAGGATTCTCTGCAGAATCCTGAGAGGATTCTCGGCAGAATCCTGAGAGGATTCTCTGCAGAATCCTGAGAGGATTCTCTGCAGAATCCTGAAAGGATTCTCTGCAGAATCCTGAGAGGATTCTCTGCAGAATCCTGAGAGGATTCTCTGCAGAATCCTGAGAGGATTCTCCACAGAATCCTGAGAGCAATTTTCACAGAATCCTGAGAGGATTCTCCACAGCATCCTGAGAGGCTTCTCCACAGCATCCTGAGAAGATTCTCCACAGAATCCTGGAAGGATTTTTTTGAGACACGGACAACGTCTTCAGCTTTCGGCTGTACAGACTGTTTTAAACTTAACATTAAACAACGGACAACGGAGCATGCACCAGTGAAAACGGGGAAGAAAGTTTCAACGCCCGAAGCGGGAATCGAACCCTCACCCCGTAGCATGGTGCGATTATAAGCTTGGTGACCCTAACCGCACTGCTACGAGGATTCTCCACAGAATCCCGAGAGGATTCTCCACAGAACTCGAGAGGATTCTCCACAGAATCCCGAGAGGATTCTCCACAGAATCCCGAGAGGATTCTCCACAGAATCCCGAGAGGATTCTCCACAGAATCCCGAGATTATTCTCCACAGAATCCCGAGAGGATTCTCCACAGAATCCTGAGAGGATTCTCCACAGAATCCCGAGAGGATTCTCCACAGAATCCCGAGAGGATTCTCCTCAGAATCCGGAGAGGATTCTCCACAGAATCCGGAGAGGATTCTCCACAGAATCGGGAGAGGATTTTCCACAGAATCCGGAGAGGATTCTCCACAGAATCCGGAGAGGATTCTCCATAGAATCCGAAGAGGATTCTACACAGAATCCGGAGAGGATTCTACACAGAATCCGGAGAGGATTCTCCACAGAATCCGGAGAGGATTCTCCACAGAATCCGGAGAGGATTCTCCACAGAATCCGGAGAGGACTCTCCACAGAATCCGGAGAGGATTCTCCACAGAATCCGGAGAGGATTCTTCACAGAATCCGGAGAGGATTCTCCACAGAATCCGGAGAGGATTCTCCACAGAATCCTGAAAGGATTCTCCACAGAAAGGATTGTCGGAAGGATCCTGAGAGAATTCTCTGCAAAATCCTGAGAGGACTCTTTGAAGAATCCTGAGAAGATTCTCTGCAGAATCCTGAGAGGATTCTCTGCAGAATCCTGAGAGGATTCTCTGCAGAATCCTAAGAGGATTCTCTGCAGAATCCTGAGAGGATTCTGTAAAGAATCTTGAGAGGATTCTGTGCAGAACCTGAGCGGATTCTGTGCAGAATCCTGAGCGGATTCTGTGCAGAATCCTGAGCGTATTCTGTGCAGAATCCTGAGCGGATTCTGTGCAGAATCCTGAGCGGATTCTGTGCAGAATCCTGAGCGGATTCTGTGCAGAATCCTGAGCGGATTCTGTGCAGAATCCTGAGCGGATTCTGTGCAGAAACCTGAGCGGATTCTGTGCAGAATCCTGAGCGGATTCTGTGCAGAATCCTGAGCGGATTCTGTGCAGAATCCTGAGCGGATTCTGTGCAGAATCCTGAGCGGATTCTGTGCAGAATCCTGAGCGGATTCTGTGCAGAAACCTGAGCGGATTCTCTGCAGAATCCTGAGATGATTCTCTGCAGAATCCTGAGAGGATTCTCTGCAGAACCCTGAGAGGATTCTCTGCAGAATCCTGAGAGGATTCTCTGCAGAATCCTGAGAGGATTCTCTGCAGAATCCTGAGAGGATTCTCTGCAGAATCCTGAGAGGATTCTCTGCAGAATCCTGAGAGGATTCTCTGCAGAATCCTGAGAGGATTCTCTGCAGAATCCAGTAAGGATTCTCTGCAGAATCCTGAGAGGATTCTCTGCAAAATCCTGAGAGGATTCTCTGCAGAATCCTGAGCGGATTCTCTGCAGAATCCTGAGAGGATTCTTTGCAGAATCCTGAGAGGATTCTTTGCAGAATCCTGAGAGGATTCTCTGCAGAATCCTGAGAGGATTCTCTGCAGAATCCTGAGAGGATTCTCTGCAGAATCCTGAGAGGATTCTCTGCAGAATCCTGAGAGGATTCTCTGCAGAATCCTGAGAGGATTCTCTGCAGAATCCTGAGAGGATTCTCTGCAGAATCCTGAGAGGATTCTCTGCAGAATCCTGAGAGGATTCTCTGCAGAATCCTGAGAGGATTCTCTGCAGAATCCTGAGAGGATTCTCTGCAGAATCCTGAGAGGATTCTCTGCAGAATCCTGAGAGGATTCTCTGCAGAATCCTGAGAGGATTCTCTGCAGAATCCTGAGAGGATTCTTTGCAGAATCCTGAGAGGATTCTCTGCAGAATCCTGAGAGGATTCTCTGCAGAATCCTGAAAGGATTCTCTGCAGAATCCTGAGAGGATTCTCTGCAGAATCCTGAGAGGATTCTCTGCAGAATCCTGAGAGGATTCTCCACAGAATCCTGAGAGTAATTTTCACAGAATCCTGAGAGGATTCTCCACAGCATCCTGAGAGGCTTCTTCACAGCATCCTGAGAAGATTCTCCACAGAATCCTGGAAGGATTTTTTTAAGACACGGACAACGTCTTCAGCTTTCGGCTGTACAGACTGTTTTAAACTTAACATTAAACAACGGACAACGGAGCATGCACCAGTGGAAACGGGGAAGAAAGTTTCAACGCCCGAAGCGGGAATCGAACCCTCACCCCGTAGCATGGTGCGATTATAAGCTTGGTGACCCTAACCGCACTGCTACGAGGATTCTCCACAGAATCCCGAGAGGATTCTCCACAGAACTCGAGAGGATTCTCCACAGAATCCCGAGAGGATTCTCCACAGAATCCCGAGAGGATTCTCCACAGAATCCCGAGAGGATTCTCCACAGAATCCCGAGAGGATTCTCCACAGAATCCCGAGATTATTCTCCACAGAATCCCGAGAGGATTCTCCACAGAATCCTGAGAGGATTCTCCACAGAATCCCGAGAGGATTCTCCACAGAATCCCGAGAGGATTCTCCTCAGAATCCGGAGAGGATTCTCCACAGAATCCGGAGAGGATTCTCCATAGAATCGGGAGAGGATTTTCCACAGAATCCGGAGAGGATTCTCCACAGAATCCGGAGAGGATTCTCCATAGAATCCGAAGAGGATTCTACACAGAATCCGGAGAGGATTCTACACAGAATCCGGAGAGGATTCTCCACAGAATCCGGAGAGGATTCTCCACAGAATCCGGAGAGGATTCTCCACAGAATCCGGAGAGGACTCTCCACAGAATCCGGAGAGGATTCTCCACAGAATCCGGAGAGGATTCTTCACAGAATCCGGAGAGGATTCTCCACAGAATCCGGAGAGGATTCTCCACAGAATCCGGAGAGGATTCTCCACAGAATCCTGAAAGGATTCTCCACAGAATCCTGAAAGGATTCTCCACAGAATCCTGAAAGGATTCTCCACAGAATCCTGAGAGGATTCTCCACAGAATCCTGAGAGGATTCTCCACAGAATCCTGAGAGGATTTTCCACAGAATCCTGAGAGGATTCTCCACAGAATCCTGAGAGGATTCTCCACAGAGTCCTGAGAGGATTTTCCACAGAATTCTGAGAGGATTCTCCACAGAATCCTGAGAGGATTCTCCACAGAATCCTGAGAGGATTCTCCACAGAATCCTGATAGGATTTTTTTTCCTATTGGATAAATTAAGCCTCTGCGTCCAATATGGTGAACGTATGTGGCATCGTAAGAGGATTCTCCACAGAATCCTGTGAGGATTCTCCACAGAATCCTGTGAGGATTCTCCACAGAATCCTGTGAGGATTATCCACAGAATCCTGTGAGGATTCTTCACAGAATCCTGTGAGGATTCTTCACAGAATCCTGTGAGGATTCTACACAGAATCCTTTGAGGATTCTACACAGAATCCAGTGAGGATTCTGTACATAATCCAGTGAGGATTCTACACAGAATCCAGTGAGGATTCTACACATAATCCAGTGAGGATTCTACACAGAATCCAGTGTGCATTCTACATAGAATCCAGTGAGGATTCTACACAGAATCCTGTGAGGATTCTACACAGAATCCTGTGAGGATTCTACACAGAATCCTGAGAGGATTCTACACAGAATCCTGTGAGGATTCTCCACATAATCCTACGAGGATTCTCCACAGAATCCTGTGAGGATTCTCCACAGAATCCTGTGAGGATTCTCCACAGAATCCTGTGAGGATTCTCCACAGAATCCTGTGAGGATTCTCCACAGAATCCCTAGTGGATTCTCCACAGAAGTTTTAGTTTATTTTACAGAACTCCAATAGTCTTAAGCTCTAATCGTGATTTGCCTCAGCGGGTAGCTTAACATAAATTTAGTCAACCTAAGCTCGATTTAACACATAACTGTTTGACCAATTGCTAATAACGATATTTCTTTCTGTTTTTTTTTCAGGTATGTGGTGTAACAAACAGCTGACGTCAGGTAACATAAATATTGATGTACGGCACCTTTCTAGAATTTTTTTTTTCTTTTTAATATCTCTTTAATTTGGGATCTGCAAATGAGCGTAAAGAAATGTCTTTCGATGGTCTTTCAAGGAGGCGGAGTGGCTTCATAGCTTGGAGAAATAGAAGTTTCGGTCTGCGAAATTGGGGGTCGTGGGTTCGATTTCCACCAGAGCACGTGATTTTTTTTTCTAAATTCAAAAATCAATTTTTTCATCAGACACAGCTTTATGATGTGTACTTGAATGTCAACGCTTTTTAAACAGTTAACTGTGAGGTCACAAGTTGGCTTGTTTACCCTCAGTCAAAATCAAGAAATTGAACACAGAGATCCTGCTTACAAATTGAGAGTGGGGCTGGCCGACTTTTGTTTGGGATGAAGTACTACCCAGACAACCAGTAATCGTATAAGGTGTTGCATAAGATGATGAAGTGAAGGTCATATGCATACATGCCTCCATTTAGGCGCATGTAAAATGTACGCATTTCGCCTCCACTTTAACATCTTTTTGAAAATCTTATACGACCACTGGTTGACTGGGTAGTAAATGAAGTTGTGATGGAATGAGTTTGATGAAGTGCGATGAAGGCTTAGTTTAGTTTGGAACACTTGTGACCTTAAACAAACTTTTTCACGCAAAGCAAATACAAAGTAATACAGCTGCAAGAAAGAACCACCAATCGACAAAACGAAGACACCTAGATAGCCTTTTTCAACTTTTCCTCACTATGGAGGAACCGGCTGTCAAACACCATCTCATCATCTTTCCAGTCAATGCGGAGGCGACTTTGTGCTCTCTGCCCCCACATACACACACATAAAACGCCCATTGTTCACACGTTATAAGTGCTTCCTGCGAGTAAATCCTTTCAATTTCCCCTCCGCATCCTGCAACACCTTCCACCCCTATCCGTCCACCCCTAGTTGCCAGCGAACCGAGCAGTCATCATCCACTACTGACTGTGCCGTGCCGGAGGAAAATCTTTTGAAATACTGCGCAAAGTGCAGCAAAAGGTCTGCGGGTCCTCCTGTGCAGGTACGTAGGTGCACCAACCTACCTACCACCTAGGACCTAGGTACAACAACTTCGACATTCAACTGCAGCCAGCTTCTTGGACCAACATAAATCAATATGAAGAAACAGACGCATGAAATTATTACCAGGTGTGGTGTGTCATCCCGCCCACCACCAACCAGGTCGCTCTGGTTGTGGTGTTCGGAACGGGTGCTCTCAGTACCCAGTGCACGCGGTGAAGGTGTCCTTGGTAGGAGGAAAACTTTGTTCCGCAATGTAATGCAATGGCGTGCACACTTTGTAAGCCAAAGTAATACAATGAATGGGGCTTCTCTTGCTGCAAGGTGCACTGCTCTCAAGAGGTGCAGTAGGTAGATGTTTCCCAACTCGGTTAACAGGTCGTCGTCGCCGGGGTTGGAGGTCGTTTGAATTTCTGGATTGGGCTCATAATTTTTGAACTCCTTCTTGTTGTCCAGTTTTAGTTTATTATTCATATTTTTATTATGTTTTATGACCACTTCTAGCTTCTGGACTTTCTGCCTTCGGGACTTTTCTGTCTCCATTCGTTATATTGCTTATCGATTTTTAACAATTTTTGTCATTTCAAAGTTTCTGCTTTCTCATTTTGTATGCTTATTTTCCCTTTTTTGGTTTCTGCGTTTTATTACTTCTGATATTGCATTTTTTGCCTTTCTACTTTCCCTATGTTTTTTTTTAATTTGTAGTGTACCCTAATGAATCTTACTTAGACTTCCTAAGATATTAGGTTTATCGCATCACGCTGACGTAGCGCACGTAGAGCTTGACTCTCTGGATCATATTGACTTCCCAATACATATCTTACTAGATTGATTGATTGATTTGTCTTTATTAAAGAGACTTTAAGCCCTTGGCTGATCTTACTAGAGGTAATGACGATAACTTTGATTTGAACACATTTATCGATTTCTGAATATTTTCAGCTTATCAATTACCTTTTGCTGTCTCTTCGGTCCAGCGGTCTTTTCAGAATTCCTAAGAATTTTTCTCATGAATTCCTCTTAGGAATTCCTGTGAAAAATTGCTCCCTGGAATTCCGAAGAATTACTCTCAGGAATTCCGAAGAATTCCTCTCAGTAATTCCGGAGAAATCCTCTCAGGAATTCCGGAGAAATCCTCTCAGGAATTCCGGAGAATTCCACTCAGGAATTCCGGAGAATTTCTCTCAGGAATTCCGGAGAATTCCTCTCAGGAATTCCGGAGAATTCCTCTCAGGAATTTCGGAGAATTCCTCTCAGGAATTCCGGAGAATTCCTCTCAGGAATTCCGGAGAATTCCTCTCAGGAATTCCGGAGAATTCCTCTCAGGAATTCCGGAGAATTCCTCTCAGGAATTCCGGAGAATTCCTCTCAGGAATTCCGGAGAATTCCTCCCAGGAATTCCGGACAATTCCTCTCAGGAATTCCAAACAATTCCTCGCAGGAATTCCGGACAATTCTTCGCAGGAATTCCGGACAATTCTTCGCAGGAATTCCGGACAATTCTTCGCAGGAATTCCGGACAATTCTTCGCAGGAATTCCGGAGAATGCTTCGCAGGAATTCCGGAGAATTCTTCGCAGGAATTCCGGAGAATTCTTCGCAGGAATTCCGGAGAATTCTTAGCAGGAATTCCGGAGAATTCTTCGCAGGAATTCCGGAGAATTCCTCTAAGGAATTCCGGAGAATTCTTCTAAGGAATTCCGGAGAATTCCTCTAAGGAATTCCGGAAAATTCCTCTAAGGAATTCCGGAGAATTTGTCTAAGGAATTCCTCTAAGGAATTCTGGAGAATTCCTCTCAGGAATTCCGAAGAATTCCTCTCAGGAATTCCGGAGAATTCCTCTCAGGAATTCCGGAGAATTCCTCTCAGGAATTCCGGAGAATTCCTCTCAGGAATTCCGGAGAATTCCTCTCAGGAATTCCGGAGAATTCCTCTCAGGAATTCCGGAGAATTCCTCTCAGGAATTCCGGAGAATTCCTCTCAGGAATTCCGGAGAATTCCTCTCAGGAATTCCGGAGAATTCCTCTCAGGAATTCCGGAGAATTCCTCTCAGGAATTCCGAAGAATTCCTCCCAGGAATTCCGGAGAATTCCTCCCTGGAATTCCGGAGAATTCCTCCCAGGAATTCCGGAGAATTCCTCCCAGGAATTCCGGAGAATTCCTCCCAGGAATTCCGGAGAATTCCTCCCAGGAATTCCGGAGAATTCCTCCCAGGAATTCCGGAGAATTCCTCCCAGGAATTCCGGAGAATTCCGAAGAATTCCTCTCAGGAATTCCGAAGAATTCCTCTCAGGAATTCCGAAGAATTCCTCTCAGGAATTCCGAAGAATTCCTCTCAGGAATTCCGAAGAATTCCTCTCAGGAATTCCGAAGAATTCCTCTCGGGAATTCCGAAGAATTCCTCTCAGGAATTCCTAAGAATTCCTCTCAGGAATTCCGAAGAATTCCTCTCAGGAATTCCGAAGAATCCCTCTCAGGAATTCCAAAGAATTCCTCTCAGGAATTCCGGACAATTCCTCTCAGGAATTCCAAACAATTCCTCGCAGGAATTCCGGACAATTCTTCGCAGGAATTCCGGAGAATTCTTCGCAGGAATTCCGGAGAATTCCTCTAAGGAATTCCGGAGAATTCTTCTAAGGAATTCCGGAGAATTCCTCTAAGGAATTCCGGAAAATTCCTCTAAGGAATTCCGGAGAATTTGTGTAAGGAATTCCTCTGAGGAATTCTGGAGAATTCCTCTCAGGAATTCCGAAGAATTCCTCTCAGGAATTCCGAAGAATTCCTCTCAGGAATTCCGGAGAATTCCTCTCAGGAATTCCGGAGAATTCCTCTCAGGAATTCCGGAGAATTCCTCTCAGGAATTCCGGAGAATTCCTCTCAGGAATTCCGGAGAATTCCTCTCAGGAATTCCGGAGAATTCCTCTCAGGAATTCCGGAGAATTCCTCTCAGGAATTCCGGAGAATTCCTCTCAGGAATTCCGGAGAATTCCTCTCAGGAATTCCGGAGAATTCCTCTCAGGAATTCCGGAGAATTCCTCTCAGGAATTCCGGAGAATTCCTCTCAGGAATTCCGGAGAATTCCTCTCAGGAATTCCGGAGAATTCCTCTCAGGAATTCCGGAGAATTCCTCTCAGGAATTCCGGAGAATTCCTCTCAGGAATTCCGGAGAATTCCTCTCAGGAATTCCGGAGAATTCCTCTCAGGAATTCCGGAGAATTCCTCTCAGGAATTCCGAAGAATTCCTCCCAGGAATTCCGGAGAATTCCTCTCAGGAATTCCGGGGAATTCCTCTCAGGAATTCCGGGGAATTCCTCTCAGGAATTCCGGGGAATTCCTCTCAGGAATTCCGGGGAATTCCTCTCAGGAATTCCGGGGAATTCCTCTCAGGAATTCCGGGGAATTCCTCTCAGGAATTCCGGGGAATTCCTCTCAGGAATTCCGGGGAATTCCTCTCAGGAATTCCGGGGAATTCCTCTCAGGAATTCCGGGGAATTCCTCTCAGGAATTCCGAAGAATTCCTCTCAGGAATTCCGGGGAATTCCTCTCAGGAATTCCGGGGAATTCCTCTCAGGAATTCCGGGGAATTCCTCTCAGGAATTCCGGGGAATTCCTCTCAGGAATTCCGGGGAATTCTTCTCAGGAATTCCGGAGAATTCCTCCTAGGAATTCCGGAGAATTCCTCCCAGGAATTCCGGAGAATTCCTCCCAGGAATTCCGGAGAATTCCTCCCAGGAATTCCGGAGAATTCCTCCCAGGAATTCCGGAGAATTCCTCCCAGGAATTCCGGAGAATTCCTCCCAGGAATTCCGGAGAATTCCTCCCAGGAATTCCGGAGAATTCCTCCCAGGAATTCCGGAGAATTCCTCCCAGGAATTCCGGAGAATTCCTCCCAGGAATTCCGGAGAATTCCTCCCAGGAATTCCGGAGAATTCCTCCCAGGAATTCCGGAGAATTCCTCCCAGGAATTCCGGAGAATTCCTCCCAGGAATTCCGGAGAATTCCTCCCAGGAATTCCGGAGAATTCCTCCCAGGAATTCCGGAGAATTCCTCCCAGGAATTCCGGAGAATTCCTCCCAGGAATTCCGGAGAATTCCTCCCAGGAATTCCGGAGAATTCCTCCCAGGAATTCCGGAGAATTCCTCCCAGGAATTCCGGAGAATTCCTCCCAGGAATTCCGGAGAATTCCTCCCAGGAATTCCGAAGAATTCCTCCCAGGAATTCCGAAGAATTCCTCCCAGGAACTCCGGAGAATTCCTCCCAGGAACTCCGGAGAATTCCTCCCAGGAATTCCGGAGAATTCCTCCCAGGAATTCCGGAGAATTCCTCCCAGGAATTCCGAAGAAAACCTCCCAGGAATTCCGGTGAATTCCTCCCAGGAATTCCGGAGAATTCCTCCCAGGAATTCCGGAGAATTCCTCCCAGGAATTCCGGAGAATTCCACCCAGGAATTCCGGAGAATTCCTCCCAGGAATTCCGGAGAATTCCTCCCAGGAATTCCGGAGAATTCCTCCCAGGAATTCCGGAGAATTCCTCCCAGGAATTCCGGAGAATTCCTCCCAGGAATTCCGGAGAATTCCTCCCAGGAATTCCGGAGAATTCCTTCCAGGAATTCCGGAGAATTCCTCCCAGGAATTCCGGAGAATTCCTCCCAGGAATTCCGGAGAATTCCTCCCAGGAATTCCGGAGAATTCCTCCCAGGAATTCCGGAGAATTCCTCCCAGGAATTCCGGAGAATTCCTCCCAGGAATTCCGGAGAATTCCTCCCAGGAATTCCGGAGAATTCCTCCCAGGAATTCCGGAGAATTCCTCCCAGGAATTCCGGAGAATTCCTCCCAGGAATTCCGGAGAATTCCTCCCAGGAATTCCGGAGAATTCCTCCCAGGAATTCCGGAGAATTCCTCCCAGGAATTCCGGAGAATTCCTCCCAGGAATTCCGGAGAATTCCTTTCAGGAATTCCGGAGAATTCCTTTCAGGAATTCCGGAGAATTCCTTTCAGGAATTCCGGAGAATTCCTTTCAGGAATTCCGGAGAATTCCTACCAGGAATTCCGGAGAATTCCTACCAGGAATTCCGGAGAATTCCTACCAGGAATTCCGGAGAATTCCTACCAGGAATTCCGGAGAATTCCTACCAGGAATTCCGGAGAATTCCTACCAGGAATTCCGGAGAATTCCTACCAGGAATTCCGGAGAATTCCTACCAGGAATTCCGGAGAATTCCTACCAGGAATTCCGGAGAATTCCTACCAGGAATTCCGGAGAATTCCTACCAGGAATTCCGGAGAATTCCTACCAGGAATTCCGGAGAATTCCTACCAGGAATTCCGGAGAATTCCTACCAGGAATTCCGGAGAATTCCTACCAGGAATTCCGGAGAATTCCTACCAGGAATTCCGGAGAATTCCTACCAGGAATTCCGGAGAATTCCTACCAGGAATTCCGGAGAATTCCTACCAGGAATTCCGGAGAATTCCTACCAGGAATTCCGGAGAATTCCTACCAGGAATTCCGGAGAATTCCTACCAGGAATTCCGGAGAATTCCTACCAGGAATTCCGGAGAATTCCTACCAGGAATTCCGGAGAATTCCTACCAGGAATTCCGGAGAATTCCTACCAGGAATTCCGGAGAATTCCTACCAGGAATTCCGGAGAATTCCTACCAGGAATTCCGGAGAATTCCTACCAGGAATTCCGGAGAATTCCTACCAGGAATTCCGGAGAATTCCTACCAGGAATTCCGGAGAATTCCTACCAGGAATTCCGGAGAATTCCTACCAGGAATTCCGGAGAATTCCTACCAGGAATTCCGGAGAATTCCTACCAGGAATTCCGGAGAATTCCTACCAGGGATTCCGGAGAATTCCTACCAGGAATTCCGGAGAATTCCTACCAGGAATTCCGAAGAATTCCTACAATGACCCCACACCGATGAATCACCTTAATTTTGTACACTATTTATGAATCACCGTGTCAGTTTATCAGGAATTCCGAAGAATTCCTCTCAGGAAATCCGAAGAATTCCTCTCAGGAATTCCGAAAAATTCCTCTCAGGAATTCCGAAGAATTCCTCTCAGGAATTCCGAAGAATTCCTCTCAGGAATTCCGATGAATTCATCTCAGGAATTTCGGAGAATTCCTCTCTGGATTTCCGGAGAATTCCTCTCAGGAATTCCGGAGAATTCCTCTCAGGAATTCCGGAGAATTCCTCTCAGGAATTCCGGAGAATTCCTCTCAGGAATTCCGGAGAATTCCTCTCAGGAATTCCGGAGAATTCCTCTCAGGAATTCCGGAGAATTCCTCTCAGGAATTCCGGAGAATTCCTCTCAGGAATTCCGGAGAATTCCTCTCAGGAATTCCGGAGAATTCCTCTCAGGAATTCCGGAGAATTCCTCTCAGGAATTCCGGAGAATTCCTCTCAGGAATTCCGGAGAATTCCTCTCAGGAATTCCGGAGAATTCCTCTCAGGAATTCCGGAGAATTCCTCTCAGGAATTCCGGAGAATTCCTCTCAGGAATTCCGGAGAATTCCTCTCAGGAATTCCGGAGAATTCCTCTCAGGAATTCCGGAGAATTCCTCTCAGGAATTCCGGAGAATTCCTCTCAGGAATTCCGGAGAATTCCTCTCAGGAATTCCGAAGAATTCCTCTCAGGAATTCCGAAGAATTCCTCTCAGGAATTCCGAAGAATTCCTCCCAGGAATTCCGGAGAATTCCTCCCAGGAATTCCGGAGAATTCCTCCCAGGAATTCCGGAGAATTCCTCCCAGGAATTCCGGGGAATTCCTCTCAGGAAATCCGGGGAATTCCTCTCAGGAATTCCGGGGAATTCCTCTCAGGAATTCCGGGGAATTCCTCTCAGGAATTCCGGGGAATTCCTCTCAGGAATTCCGGGGAATTCCTCTCAGGAATTCCGGGGAATTCCTCTCAGGAATTCCGGGGAATTCCCCTCAGGAATTCCGGGGAATTCCTCTCAGGAATTCCGGGGAATTCCTCTCAGGAATTCCGGGGAATTCCTCTCAGGAATTCCGGGGAATTCCTCTCAGGAATTCCGGGGAATTCCTCTCAGGAATTCCGGGGAATTCCTCTCAGGAATTCCGGGGAATTCCTCTCAGGAATTCCGGGGAATTCCTCTCAGGAATTCCGGGGAATTCCTCTCAGGAATTCCGGGGAATTCCTCTCAGGAATTCCGGAGAATTCCTCCCAGGAATTCCGGAGAATTCCTCCCAGGAATTCCGGAGAATTCCTCCCAGGAATTCCGGAGAATTCCTCCCAGGAATTCCGGAGAATTCCTCCCAGGAATTCCGGAGAATTCCTCCCAGGAATTCCGGAGAATTCCTCCCAGGAATTCCGGAGAATTCCTCCCAGGAATTCCGGAGAATTCCTCCCAGGAATTCCGGAGAATTCCTCCCAGGAATTCTGGAGAATTCAGAGATTCCAGAGAATTCCTCCCAGGAATTTCAGAGAATTCCTCTCAGGAATTCCAGAGAATTCCTCTTAGGAATTCCAGAGAATTCCTCTCAGGAAATCCATCGGCTCGATGTAACATTTTTGCAGGTGACTACTCCCCGTGGCGTCATCCATTCATAAAACAAGAATGAAGGTTCATGATTGAGTCATTTTATGTAAACAACGGCGTCACGTTCATTTCTGTTCGCCTCCACGACACATGCGAGCACAATCCGATCCGAACCACACTTTATTTTCAAAATGACGGTTAAATCGTGCGATGATTTCGATTTGAGTAGTATGTCTGTTTGTCTGTGATAATGTTTTTCAGTCCTGAGCACCCATGGTGATGCAGAGGGTCAAGTTGGAAGATCTGCACCCTGGGCGATTGCCCGCCATTGCCTTGACATGTGCCTGGGTCAAAGGTCTGTCCTATCCTGCTTCCAGGAACTCATTAGTAATACATTTTGTAATCATGTGACACGACTCTGCTTAGCTCAGCTCACTGAAAATTATTGTTTTGTTGCAAGGAATGCTTTAAACACTTCTTAAATATCTGGTCAACCTAGTTTTTGGACCAATGACGTCATCATGACGTCCAAGCTCTACCTAAGAATTTGTTAGCTTTATTCAAGTTATTATTTTACCGTACTAATCGTACCCCCATTTAGTTTTCGGTTTATTTTTTCATTTTCATATCTTCATTGGCGTTTTTTCTATTCTCTTTTGATGTTGATGCTTTAAGTATATTTCTGCTTTTGTCTTCTGATGTTCTCTTTTATCTCCTTTTTCGTTTCTTCTATTTATACCCTTTTTATTTTATCTTTTTTTTTCTACTCCTTGCATTTCTGTCATAGTGTTTCTTTTTATTGCATTTTGGATTGTTACTTTCTGGTAATATTGGCTTTAGCTTTTCCGTTTTTTTTTCCTATTCTTATTCTATCAGTCTTCTGTTTTTTTGCTTTCTAGCCTTTTTAGCCTCTGATTTTCTTTAAACTTAGTTTACTAAACTATCCTTTACTTGCAAGACTATAGTATAAATAGATAGTGAGTGGAGTACTTAATATCTGGTCATAATTAGGGGCCATCCAAACCTATAGTTTAAAACTTTATGACCTCCAAAATCTATCATTATTTTTATTTTATTTTTTTTTTCATTTCGTCCGAGTGATCATTTTATTCTATTGAGTTGCATGTACGCACCATTTGGTTTTGTAGAAAGCATTCAAAAACGTCATAAAACGAAAATTATGTCTTTCATTTTGGTTTTATGATGGTCCTAATAGCCTCTACACGTGTATTCAACCTATGTCTGCATGAGTTAGTTGGCAGTTTACTTGAACCGATTTGAAGCGATTCGAGAACCGCTGTTCTCTTACATCATTCCGAACTATTGCCGTTGGTTATCATTGAAGCACACGAATTGAGCTGTTGGAAACCCATTGGAGCAGGGATTGGGTCGCTTCATTTTCCCTTTTTTTTTGCCAATCAGGATAGTCGGACGAGGAACAAGAAACTGGAGGAACCGGGCGGCGGCAGATTTTATTTTTCAATTTTCTTCCGTAGTCCGGTAACTGTGGGGGTGCCCGGGAGGGCACCTGACTAGGTGCTTTCTGAAATGGAAAGTTCAACCTTAAAGTGTTGCCGTGCCGTGTGCAAGTCCGGTTCTCTGCTCGATGCCCGGGCCTTGGGGCTAGGTTAAATATTTACGTTCCATATAAAAGTTAGTCGCCTCTCGAACTGGGACTGGGAACTGGGTGGTGAAGTGTGGTGGTTGAGAGAGTCCTGGAACAAGGAGAGCGCAAAACTGTCAGGCAATGAGTCAGGGCAAACCGAAAGGTGCAACCTCCCCCGATATAATGGAAAAAGTTTCAATTATGATTTTGCTAAAAGGATGTCAACTTTTCTGTTCTACGACAAGTCAAACTTTGCCGTTGGACAGATTGATGGGTTCGTGATAATTGAATTCTGTGCCAGTACGGAATCAGTTTTACATGAGTTTAAATGGCCTAGATTTGGATCGTTTAATTCCGAGCCACGCGTTATGATTGCATTAGAGATCTGGGGGACTGTTCCATCCATCTAGAGCCATGGGAAATGTATGAAATATTCATGAACCACTTCTCGTTGGGGAAGGAATTCTCATCTTTTGTTATCGCATACATTGTCATCTCTTCGTAAGAGATGCTCGTCGACTCCTTAAGTCGTCGTACGTCGTTTGTTTAGTATGTATTGCACAGGACTCAAGCCGGAGCAATAGACAAATGGCCATTAATCTTCGTTTTTGCTCTGTTTCGAGTCTCCGAGGATTCAAGTGGGTGAATACAGCATGTAAGGAGCGGGTGGTTCAGAACCAACCAGCGCATTGCAACGGAAACTGAATAAGTTCGTTATGAAAACTTTGGTATTTCCTAGCGATAAATTGTAAAATAACTTTGAAGATAGTGGAGCGGACCTGGTGTGGTGGTTAGAGCACTATCATTAGAGACTATCACGCCGAGGACCTGGGATCGAATCCCACTCCCGACAAACTCACAAATGTGAGTTCTTCCTTCGGAAGGGAAGTAAAGCGTGGGTCCCGAGATGAACTAGCCTAGGGCTAAAAATCTCGTTAATTCAGATAAAAAAAAACTTTGAAGATACATACGTGTCCAACATGTTCCAATCAAAACCAAGGAGACGCATGGTGACCCATAGTTGTTTTTTTCTCTTGAGTGACAACAAAGTGGTGATCTCATTCCATTTTAATTTTCCACACAAATTTTGAAGTTTAAGTCAAAACAAAAGTCGCTAGTTTTAAACAAAGTTTAAGGGAAAGTTTCAACCAGCAAATTAAGTAAGGAACATGGGATACTATTCTTCCCTATTTAACCTGGGGCATTTATTTTTCACACCACCAGTCTTGGCATGTCACCTTTGTTATGCTACATCACATATTCATATTCTCCACCATCTGTGTCAGGAAGATGTCCCTGTCCAGCTTGAGATTATTTCCTTATGAATGGAATTTGCTAGTATCTGGATGAATTCATTGCAGTACGCCCTGTTTGGAAACCACTTGGTTAAAGTATTTCGAATATTTCTGTAATATTTCGTCACTTTTGTGAGAATGTGAATTATCAATTAAGCTTTCAAGAATCTACTGAAATTTTCTGGTGAAAACCTGATCAGTGCTCCAACGAAGTCTTATCCGCAAAGCACTTTCCGTACATATCCCCAAACCGTTCGGCAGGGCACGTTCCAGTAATAAATTTTCCGCCACATTATTCACAAGACAAAGCGAAAGCAATTTTCGTTCACTTAGCCCCAAAACATTATTCCGTTTTTGGCGTTCCTTTTTGCTGCCATGCCGAAGCAGCAGGAGAGGGGTTCGTCCTGTGCACGTATGGCTAGCTCCGAACAAACATACTTCTCCACCCTATCTCTGCACCAGGGCCACAAAAGGAGAGCAATTTCCATTTGCTCATTCGATGATGATTACTGGAAAAGCTGCCTTTAACTGGCTGTGTTGGCTTTTAAGAGTTTGAGCAAACAGCAACTCGGTCGCATATGATTTGCCCTCTAAGCAAACATCATTATCGATAAAACTTGTGGAAGTTTTCAGGAGAAGTTCGCATGTGGAAATCGTCATGGTCATGGCTGAGCTGCGGGCACTATTTCTTTTCCTAATCTAAGCTTGGTTGGTGTTTCCTGATCTTGAACTACATTACATCAGTTTAAAGGAACGTCAATCAAAGGGAAAATCATTTCAAGGCATTAACTCCTAGGATTTTTCTCAAGCCGAGTAAACTGTGTTCGTTCGTGTAAATAAGTCATCGTTTTCTATGGAACTCATTTCACATGGGGACTTTTCAAATAACACAAGCTCATTCAACAAGGTCATTTCAAATCGTGGAACATATGCTTTGAATTTTTCATTTCCCTTACCAACATACGTGGACAATCGCTGCTCATGAAGGACGATCAGTGTAGTAGCAGTAAAACTTACTTGAAGTACTTGTCGAAAAGGGGAAAATTGCAAACATCAAGTATTATTCATTTCCAGGGATAATTAAGTTCCTAGATTTAGTGTACGTATTCAAAGGTTTCTGACAGTGCTGTGTTATGTCATGAACGTCACGCGACTTGACTTTGTAAGATATTATTTTCTATGACCATTTCTGACACACGTTGCCAGATTTGACATTTTACAGCACTGGGTCTCCAGTAAGCCTAGGGGTTAAGGCTATGGATCGCCAATCCGGAGACGGCGGGTTCGATTCCCGTTCCAGTCGAGATTTTTTTCTCGATTCCCTGGACATTGTTTATCATTGTCCTTGCCTCACAAAATACAAATTCATGCAATGACAGGCAAAGAAAGCTAGCTCTTCGATGAAAAATTGTGGAATTGCTCAAAGAACACTAAGTTGAAGTGAGGCAGGCTAAGTCCCAGTGGGGACATAGAGCCATAAAGAAAAAGAAGAAGAAGCACTGAATTCAAACGAACTTTATTCTATGCTATATTATAATTTCTCTTTTCAAAGTAGTTGTTAATACTCTATTCTGCAAACCATTATTCGCTTCTCATTGTCTTCCGGCAATTATAAAACTAACAATCGTAATGTTTGTCTCCATTTCAAGGAACTATTCAAAATTCATTCCCACTCACATACGATCCGCTTCCAGCGCCAATCACCGCTAGGTTAATAGTGCATATCTACACAAAACCAGCCTCCCATTAGCCGGGGTCGTGCTTCTAATTTGCAAACACCTCTGCCTGTCGCGTATTTGCTACTTGCTGTTCGCATTATTATCAGCTTACACACCCATTCCCCTTCCCACAGCTCAATTTTCGCAACGCACAGGCAGAACAATACCGCGACAAAACCAACATCATTAAATCGCGTGCCAGGCGAAACATGTGCCAAAACACCCAGCATCCCCAAGAGCGCAGTGCTTGATATCGTTCTCATCGGAACGAGGAAAATCGCGCTTTTCCCCGTGGAAAAGTTTTCACCGGAAACGGTTATACATGAATGGCATTTGTACTGGTTCTTCAAATATTGAAATGGGTTTCTTTGGAATTGCATCATATACTACTTCTATTCGCAATCGTTTCAGTTTACAGAATTTGTATCATAATTTTGCACTTGTTTTAGTTGTGGTCTTCTGGAGGAAAACCTGGAGAAATTCTAGGAGGAATTCCTGGAAGAATCTCAGGAGAAATTTCTGTAAGAATCCCAGAAGAAATTCCTGGAGGAATCCCTGAAAGATTTTCTATAGGAATTCCTTAAAGAATTTCTGTAGGAATTCCTGGAGAAATCTGTAAAGACTTCCTGGAGTCATCCTGGAAGGCACTCCTGGAAGAATCTTGGAAGGCATTCCTGGAACGAATTCCTGGAGGAATCCTGGAAGGCATTCCTGGAGTAATCCCTGAAAGAATTTCTGTAGGAATCCTGGAAGGCATTCTTGGAAGAATCCTGGAAGGCATTCGTGGAGGAATCCAGGAAGGAATTCCTGGAGTAATCCCTGAAAGAATTCCCTGGAAGGAATTCCTGGAGGAATCCTGGAAGGAATTCCTGGAGGAATCCTGGAAGGAATTCCTGGAGGAATCCTGGAAGGAATTCCTGGAGGAATCCTGGAAGGAATTCCTGGAGGAATCCTGGAAGGAATTCCTGGAGGAATCCTGGAAGGAATTCCTGGAGGAATCCTGGAAGGAATTCCTGGAGGAATCCTGGAAGGAATTCCTGGAGAAATCCTGGAAAGAATTCCTGGAGGAATCCTGGAAGGAATTCCTGGAGGAATCCTGGAAGGAATTCCTGAAGGAATCCTGGAAGGAATTCCTGAAGGAATCCTGGAAGGAATTCCTGGAGGAATCCTGGAAGGAATTCCTGGAGGAATCCTGGAAGGAATTCCTGGAGGAATCCTGGAAGGAATTCCTGGAGGAATCCTGGAAGGAATTCCTGGAGGAATCCTGGAAGGAATTCCTGGAGGAATCCTGGAAGGAATTCCTGGAGGAATCCTGGAAGGAATTCCTGGAGGAATCCTGGAAGGAATTCCTGGAGGAATCCTGGAAGGAATTCCTGGAGGAATCCTGGAAGGAATTCCTGGAGGAATCCTGGAAGGAATTCCTGGAGGAATCCTGGAAGGAATTCCTGGAGGAATCCTGGAAGGAATTCCTGGAGGAATCCTGGAAGGAATTCCTGGAGGAATCCTGGAAGGAATTCCTGGAGGAATCCTGGAAGGAATTCCTGGAGGAATCCTGGAAGGAATTCCTGGAGGAATCCTGGAAGGAATTCCTGGAGGAATCCTGGAAGGAATTCCTGGAGGAATCCTGGAAGGAATTCCTGGAGGAATCCTGGAAGGAATTCCTGGAGGAATCCTGGAAGGAATTCCTGGAGGAATCCTGGAAGGAATTCCTGGAGGAATCCTGGAAGGAATTCCTGGAGGAATCCTGGAAGGAATTCCTGGAGGAATCCTGGAAGGAATTCCTGGAGGAATCCTGGAAGGAATTCCTGGAAGGAATTCCTGGAGGAATCCTGGAAGGAATTCCTGGAGGAATCCTGGAAGGAATTCCTGGAGGAATCCTGGAAGGAATTCCTGGAGGAATCCTGGAAGGAATTCCTGGAGGAATCCTGGAAGGAATTCCTGGAGGAATCCTGGAAGGAATTCCTGGAGGAATCCTGGAAGGAATTCCTGGAGGAATCCTGGAAGGAATTCCTGGAGGAATCCTGGAAGGAATTCCTGGAGGAATCCTGGAAGGAATTCCTGGAGGAATCCTGGAAGGAATTCCTGGAGGAATCATGGAAGGAATTCCTGGAGGAATTCTGGAAGGAATTCCTGGAGGAATCCTGGAAGGAATTCCTGGAGGAATCCTGGAAGGAATTCCTGGAGGAATTCTGGAAGGAATTCCTGGAGGAATTCTGGAAGGAATTTTCGGAGGAATCCTGGAAGAAACTCCTGGAGGAATCCTGGAAGCAATTCCTGGAGGAATCCTGGAAGGAATTCCTAGAAGAATCCTGGAAGCAATTCCTGGAGGAATCCTGGAAGGAATTCCTAGAAGAATCCTGCAAGGAATTCCTGGAGGAATCCTGCAAGGAATTTATGGAGGAATCCTGCAAGGAACTTTTGGAGGAATCCTGCAAGGAACTCCTGGGGGAATCCTGGATGGAATTTTTGGAGGAATCCTGGAAGGAATTCCTGGGGGAATCCTGCAAGGAATTTCTGGAGGAATCCTGCATGGAATTCCTGGAGGAATCCTGCAAGGAATCCCTGGGGGAATCCTGGAAGGAATTTCTGGAGGAATCCTGGATGGAATACCAGGAGGAATCCAGGAAGGAATTCCTGGAGGAATCCTAGAAAGAATCCAGGAAGGAATCCTGGAAGGAATTCCTGGAGAAATCGCAGCCGAATTCCTGGAAGAATCGCAGCGAAATTCCTGCAGGAATCCCAGTGGAATTCCTGGTTGAATTCCAGCGGAATTCCTGGAGGAATCCCAGTGGAATTCCTTGAGAAATCCCTGCGAAATTACTGGAGGAATCTTGGGAGGCATTCCAGGAAGAGTCCCTACGCAATTCCTGGAAGAATCGAAACGGAATCCCAGCTGAATTCCTGAAGGAATCCCAGCGGAATTCCTATTGGAATCCCAGGGGGAATTCCTGGAGGAATCCCAGGGGGAATTCCTGGAGGAATCCCAGGGGGAATTCCTGGAGGAATCCCAGGGGGAATTCCTGGAGGAATCCCAGGGGGAATTCCTGGAGGAATCCCAGGGGGAATTCCTGGAGAAATCCCAGGGGGAATTCCTGGAGGAATCCCAGGGGGAATTCCTGGAGGAATCCCAGGGGGAATTCCTGGAGGAATCCCAGGGGGAATTCCTGGAGGAATCCCAGGGGGAATTCCTGGAGGAATCCCAGGGGGAATTCCTGGAGGAATCCCAGGGGGAATTCCTGGAGGAATCCCAGGGGGAATTCCTGGAGGAATCCCAGGGGGAATTCCTGGAGGAATCCCAGGGGGAATTCCTGGAGGAATCCCAGGGGGAATTCCTGGAGGAATCCCAGGGGGAATTCCTGGAGGAATCCCAGGGGGAATTCCTGGAGGAATCCCAGGGGGAATTCCTGGAGGAATCCCAGGGGGAATTCCTGGAGGAATCCCAGGGGGAATTCCTGGAGGAATCCCAGGGGGAATTCCTGGAGGAATCCCAGGGGGAATTCCTGGAGGAATCCCAGGGGGAATTCCTGGAGGAATCCCAGGGGGAATTCCTGGAGGAATCCCAGGGGGAATTCCTGGAGGAATCCCAGGGGGAATTCCTGGAGGAATCCCAGGGGGAATTCCTGGAGGAATCCCAGGGGGAATTCCTGGAGGAATCCCAGGGGGAATTCCTGGAGGAATCCCAGGGGGAATTCCTGGAGGAATCCCAGGGGGAATTCCTGGAGGAATCCCAGGGGGAATTCCTGGAGGAATCCCAGGGGGAATTCCTGGAGGAATCCCAGGGGGAATTCCTGGAGGAATCCCAGGGGGAATTCCTGGAGGAATCCCAGGGGGAATTCCTGGAGGAATCCCAGGGGGAATTCCTGGAGGAATCCCAGGGGGAATTCCTGGAGGAATCCCAGGGGGAATTCCTGGAGGAATCCCAGGGGGAATTCCTGGAGGAATCCCAGAGGGAATTCCTGGAGGAATCCCAGAGGGAATTCCTGGAGGAATCCCAGAGGGAATTCCTGGAGGAATCCCAGGGGGAATTCCTGGAGGAATCCCAGAGGGAATTCCTGGAGGAATCCCAGAGGGAATTCCAGGAGGAATCCCAGGGGGAATTCCTGGAGGAATCCCAGAGGGAATTCCTGGAGGAATCCCAGGGGGAATTCCTGGAGGAATCCCAGAGGGAATTCCTGGAGGAATCCCAGGGGGAATTCCTGGAGGAATCCCAGGGGGAATTCCTGGAGGAATCCCAGGGGGAATTCCTGGAGGAATCCCAGGGGGAATTCCTGGAGGAATCCCAGGGGGAATTCCTGGAGGAATCCCAGGGGGAATTCCTGGAGGAATCCCAGGGGGAATTCCTGGAGGAATCCCAGGGGGAATTCCTGGAGGAATCCCAGGGGGAATTCCTGGAGGAATCCCAGGGGGAATTCCTGGAGGAATCCCAGGGGGAATTCCTGGAGGAATCCCAGGGGGAATTCCTGGAGGAATCCCAGGGGGAATTCCTGGAGGAATCCCAGGGGGAATTCCTGGAGGAATCCCAGGGGGAATTCCTGGAGGAATCCCAGGGGGAATTCCTGGAGGAATCCCAGGGGGAATTCCTGGAGGAATCCCAGGGGGAATTCCTGGAGGAATCCCAGGGGGAATTCCTGGAGGAATCCCAGGGGGAATTCCTGGAGGAATCCCAGGGGGAATTCCTGGAGGAATCCCAGAGGGAATTCCTGGAGGAATCCCAGAGGGAATTCCTGGAGGAATCCCAGAGGGAATTCCTGGAGGAATCCCAGGGGGAATTCCTGGAGGAATCCCAGAGGGAATTCCTGGAGGAATCCCAGAGGGAATTCCTGGAGGAATCCCAGAGGGAATTCCTGGAGGAATCCCAGAGGGAATTCCTGGAGGAATCCCAGGGGGAATTCCTGGAGGAATCCCAGGGGGAATTCCTGGAGGAATCCCAGGGGGAATTCCTGGAGGAATCCCAGGGGGAATTCCTGGAGGAATCCCAGGGGGAATTCCTGGAGGAATCCCAGGGGGAATTCCTGGAGGAATCCCAGGGGGAATTCCTGGAGGAATCCCAGGGGGAATTCCTGGAGGAATCCCAGGGGGAATTCCTGGAGGAATCCCAGGGGGAATTCCTGGAGGAATCCCAGGGGGAATTCCTGGAGGAATCCCAGGGGGAATTCCTGGAGGAATCCCAGGGGGAATTCCTGGAGGAATCCCAGGGGGAATTCCTGGAGGAATCCCAGGGGGAATTCCTGGAGGAATCCCAGGGGGAATTCCTGGAGGAATCCCAGGGGGAATTCCTGGAGGAATCCCAGGGGGAATTCCTGGAGGAATCCCAGGGGGAATTCCTGGAGGAATCCCAGGGGGAATTCCTGGAGGAATCCCAGGGGGAATTCCTGGAGGAATCCCAGGGGGAATTCCTGGAGGAATCCCAGGGGGAATTCCTGGAGGAATCCCAGGGGGAATTCCTGGAGGAATCCCAGGGGGAATTCCTGGAGGAATCCCAGGGGGAATTCCTGGAGGAATCCCAGGGGGAATTCCTGGAGGAATCCCAGGGGGAATTCCTGGAGGAATCCCAGGGGGAATTCCTGGAGGAATCTCAGGGGGAATTCCTGGAGGAATCCCAGGGGGAATTCCTGGAGGAATCCCAGGAGGAATTCCTGGAGGAATCCCAGGGGGAATTCCTGGAGGAATCCCAGGGGGAATTCCTGGAGGAATCCCAGGGGGAATTCCTGGAGGAATCCCAGGGGGAATTCCTGGAGGAATCCCAGGGGGAATTCCAGGAGGAATTCCTGGAGGAATCCCAGGGGGAATTCCTGGAGGAATCCCAGGGGGAATTCCTGGAGGAATCCCAGGGGGAATTCCTGGAGGAATCCCAGGGGGAATTCCTGGAGGAATCCCAGGGGGAATTCCTGGAGGAATCCCAGGGGGAATTCCTGGAGGAATCCCAGGGGGAATTCCTGGAGGAATCCCAGGGGGCATTCCTGGAGGAATCCCAGGGGGCATTCCTGGAGGAATCCCAGGGGGAATTCCTGGAGGAATCCCAGGGGGAATTCCTGGAGGAATCCCAGGGGGAATTCCTGGAGGAATCCCAGAGGGAATTCCTGGAGGAATCCCAGAGGGAATTCCTGGAGGAATCCCAGAGGGAATTCCTGGAGGAATCCCAGAGGGAATTCCTGGAGGAATCCCAGGGGGAATTCCTGGAGGAATCCCAGAGGGAATTCCTGGAGGAATCCCAGAGGGAATTCCAGGAGGAATCCCAGAGGGAATTCCTGGAGGAATCCCAGGGGGAATTCCTGGAGGAATCCCAGGGGGAATTCCTGGAGGAATCCCAGGGGGAATTCCTGGAGGAATCCCAGGGGGAATTCCTGGAGGAATCCCAGGGGGAATTCCTGGAGGAATCCCAGGGGGAATTCCTGGAGGAATCCCAGGGGGAATTCCTGGAGGAATCCCAGGGGGAATTCCTGGAGGAATCCCAGGGGGAATTCCTGGAGGAATCCCAGGGGGAATTCCTGGAGGAATCCCAGGGGGAATTCCTGGAGGAATCCCAGGGGGAATTCCTGGAGGAATCCCAGGGGGAATTCCTGGAGGAATCCCAGGGGGAATTCCTGGAGGAATCCCAGGGGGAATTCCTGGAGGAATCCCAGGGGGAATTCCTGGAGGAATCCCAGGGGGAATTCCTGGAGGAATCCCAGGGGGAATTCCTGGAGGAATCCCAGGGGGAATTCCTGGAGGAATCCCAGGGGGAATTCCTGGAGGAATCCCAGGGGGAATTCCTGGAGGAATCCCAGGGGGAATTCCTGGAGGAATTCCTGGAGGAATCCCAGGGGGAATTCCTGGAGGAATCCCAGGGGGAATTCCTGGAGGAATCCCAGGGGGAATTCCTGGAGGAATCCCAGGGGGAATTCCTGGAGGAATCCCAGGGGGCATTCCTGGAGGAATCCCAGGGGGAATTCCTGGAGGAATCCCAGGGGGAATTCCTGGAGGAATCCCAGGGGGCATTCCTGGAGGAATCCCAGGGGGCATTCCTGGAGGAATCCCAGGGGGCATTCCTGGAGGAATCCCAGGGGGCATTCCTGGAGGAATCCCAGGGGGCATTCCTGGAGGAATCCCAGGGGGAATTCCTGGAGGAATCCCAGGGGGAATTCCTGGAGGAATCCCAGAGGGAATTCCTGGAGGAATCCCAGGGGGAATTCCTGGAGGAATCCCAGGGGGAATTCCTGGAGGAATCCCAATGGGAATTCGTGGAGGAATCCCAACGGAATTCCTGCAGAAATCCCAGCGGAATTCCTGCAGAAATCCCAGCGGAATTCCTTCGGAAATCCCAGCGGAATTCCTGGAGGAATCCCAGGGGGAACTCCTGGAGGAATCCCAGGGGGAATTCCTGGAGGAATCCCAGGGGGAATTCCTGGAGGAATCCCAGGGGGAATTCCTGGAGGAATCCCAGGGGGAATTCCTGGAGGAATCCCAGGGGGAATTCCTGGAGGAAACCCAGGGGGAATTCCTGGAGGAATCCCAGGGGGAATTCCTGGAGGAATCCTGGAAGGAATTCCTGGAGGAATCCCAGGGGGAATTTCTGGAGGAATCCTGAAAGGAATTCCTGGAGGAATCCTGGAAGGAATTCCTGGAGGAATCCCAGGGGGAATTCCTGGAGGAATCCCAGGGGGAATTCCTGGAGGAATCCCAGGGAGAATTCCTGGAGGAATCCCAGGGGGAATTCCTGGAGGAATCTCAAGGGGGATTCCTGGAGGAATCCCAGGGGGAATTCCTGGAGGAATCCCAGGAGGAATTCCTGGAGGAATCCCAGGGGGAATTCCTTGAGGAATCCCAGGGGGAATTCCTGGAGGAATCCCAGGAGGAATTCCTGGAGGAATCCGAGGGGGAATTCCTGGAGGAATCCCAGGGGGAAATCCTGGAGGAATCCCAGGGGGAAATCCTGGAGGAATCCCAGGGGGAAATCCTGGAGGTATCCCAGGGAGAATTCCTGGAGGAATCCCAGGGGAAATTCCTGGAGGAATCCCAGCGGAATTCCTAAAGGAATCCCAGGGGGAATTCCTGGAGGAATCCAAGGGGGAATTCCTGGAGGAATCCCAGTGGGAATTCCTGGAGGAATCCCAGTGGGAATTCCTGGAGGAATCCCAGTGGGAATTCCTGGAGGAATCCCAGTGGGAATTCCTAGAGGAATCCCAGGGGGAATTCTTGGAGGAATTCCAGGGGAAATTCCTGGAGGAATCCCAGCGGAATTCCTAAAGGAATCCCAGGGGGAATTCCTGGAGGAATCCAAGGGGGAATTCCTGGGGGAAATACAGGGGAAAGAGGAATCCTAGGGGGAATTGCAGTAGGAATCCCAGGGGGAATTCCTGGAGGAATCCCAGGACCCAAGCAACACACATGTTATATAAAAGTTACGACAGCGCAAGTTTTGGTTGTATAGAAGTTTATTTTACGTAATTCTAACATTGTGTTGAAATAACGTAAAATAAACTTCTATACAACCAAAACTTGCGCTGTCGTAACTTTTATATAACATGTGTGTTACTTGGGGAGGAATTCCACGGGGAATTCCTAGAGGACTTACAGGAGAAACGCTAACAGGAATTCCTAGAGGAATCGCAGTGGGAATATCTGGAGGGATCACAGTGGGAATTCCTGCAGATATCCCTGTAGGAACTCCTGGATTAATCTCACGGGAAATATAAGGAGGAATAGCTGGATAAACCCCTGAATGAATTCCTGGAAGATTTTCTAGATTAATTCTTTGATGAATTTCCGGAGGAATTTCTGGATGAATTTCCGGAGGAATTCATGGAGGTATCCTCGTCAAAGTTCTTTAAACTTGAAGAAGCCGAAAGTCTTGTACTCCAAAAGTGATTTTCGGTGAAATGTGTTGAAGTGATTGCTGGAGTTATCCTAAGACCCATCTCATCACATTCATCCACTCAGCTTCCGTTCCACAGAATTACTTCCACCCATTGCTTACCTTTAGCGCAAATGCTCTTCTCACGCTGAACCGTGTGATGGCTTGTAAGTAATCTTCAATTAATTAACTAAAGTGGATACCTACTTCCCAGCAGCAGCCCTGCAAGCGATCAGAGAATAAAGTAGAAAAACGTTCCTTCGATAGATGCTCGATACATTTAGCTTTCTCACAACCGTCTTCTACAAGGATACCGAAAGCCGAAGCTTTTACCCCTTTAACGCAAATGAAAACTACCGAAATATGTCGAGGATGACATCAAAGGTACGACGAGGCAGCGTCGCTGTGATGGTTGCCATCGTTGCTGGCCGTATTCGCACCTTCACATCCTGTGTTTGCGCCAGGTTAAGCTTTCTTAGTAGCGCGTGCACGTCGAAGACCGACGGTGCGATAATGGCTGTTCTTGGAAGTGTGTAGAAAACGCTTTTTGTGAATTGGATTATTGGAACGGCTGGCAGGGAAATTGGTTGCTTATTCTCTTTGTGTCAGATGAGGTTGGGCGGAAATTTTCAGTTGATTGAAATTGAAGAGGCGTTTCCCGTCTGAGAAATTCATTTTTTCAGCGTTGTTCAGTTTGCCATGTTGTCTAGTAGCTATGTTTTGCAACGTTGATATTTTTGTATAATCGCTTGTTCATAGTTTCAATTGTATTTTTTATTATTTATTATTCAGTATATGACAGCCTTGAACAACTTTTCAACATGTGAACATATCTTCACATCAACCACGTTGAAATTCTTGGGCAAACCGGAAAACAATTTCATCCCGCCCCGAGGCGAGTATCCCTCGTTCCCGGTGGCATTCGTCTATTTTCTCCGATTAATCTACCTTCGACATGTGTGTGTGCGTGTTTGCGTTGCATGAAAATGATAGTACGATAGAACCGCTACTGTCTTGCCTCTTGCCTGAGGGTGACACCATTTTTGGGGTCCCAACCACGCATCGGGAAAATTCCGGCATTCACTTATGAAATTGTTTCGGTAAACATGTTTCCTTGCTCTTCGGGATAGATTGTTTGGCGTTAATATGGGAGACAAGCAAATAACTGTTCCGGACACTGGGTAAACATGTCGTCCTTCCGCTTGCTGGAGGAAGGAATGGCGGTATGAAACACTGAATAGTACAGCATTTCATAGCTAATACGTGGAAGAACTGTCACTAAAAGATCTATATGATTTTTTTCGCAAAGAATTGTTAAGATTACACGCTATGTCCAAAGGGAAGTATTATGATATCTTTGCTTACACTCTTGTCCAAACGAAAATTAATAATTTTGATGCAAATTGCCAAATGAAGCTTTCTCTTTAACAAAAGTTGTACATTCATCGAAAACTGCCAACTTTATCTTTGCAGGAACAGTCAGCACAAAGAGAGTGTGATGGTTGAAGCGTAGGGAAGCATGGAGCAGAACAGTATGCAAAGATTTTATACAGCTTTCAATGGCGCGCGGTACAAAACTGCGCCGCTAGTTCCTTCGTTTCTGATTCGATCAATTTGTAAATTTCCGTTCGAAAATCTCACAGAAATTTCCCCACGAGCTCCGCCATAGATTTCACTAGGAATCCTTCCTGGAATTCCTCCAAGATTTTGCATTTTCTCTTGATATTATTTCAAAGATTCCTCAAAAATTTTCAGTTGATCCTACAAAAAATACTTTACAAATTTTGAAGATATTCCCTAAAGAATTTGAAATAGTACTCATGTTGCTGCAGTTCTCCTAAAGTTCTTCTATGGGTTCTTTAAGGATTTTTTTAGCAATTTCTTCACGGAATTTATTAGAAATTGCGCCTGGAAAATTATTTGAGAATTTATTAAAAAAAACTCTCAACGTACATTATAAAGAATGGCTACTGGAACTTCTACAGGAGTTTTCCAACGAATTTGTATAAGAATTTACCACGTTAGACAAATGTTTTATTTTTGTTGTTTTTGTTCAAACTCTTGAAATTCCTTCAAGAGTTTTTCATAGCATTTCTATTTCTATGAATTCCCCTGGGAGTGCCTCCAGATATGTCACCAGGGATTCTTCCAGGAATTTTTCTAAAATTTTCTGCAGGAATACATCCAGAAATGCTTTCAGTAAATCCTACAAGGATATCACATGAGTTCTCCCAGAAAGGGTGCGGTCGTTTGGACTCGCTGCGGACTCCTTTAGCTGTTACCAAGAGACATAATTTCTTCCAAGCGTAAGCGTGCGGGCGTCGCTGTTGACTCTTTTGATTGTCACCAAGATTCAGAATTTCTCGCGCATGTAGGATCGTCCATAAATTACGCCCATTTTCAACCCCTCCTACACCTATGGGTTGTCACACTTTACTGAACTCCTCCCCCCTAAAAGCGTCACGTAATTTATGGACGCTCTCTAAGGGTGCTCTCACCCGCACACGCTGTGGCCTAGAGAGAGGTCATCCGGACACGCTGTGTACAATGATACGGTCATCCGGACGCACTCTAGACCAGAGTGCGGTCATCCGAACGCGCTGTGTATTAGAGTAGGGTCATTTAGACGCGCTCTCGACTAAAATGTGGTCATAAGGACACGTTTTGGACTAAAATTTAGTCTTTCGAACGTATTATGAAACAGAGCTCGGTCATCCCGACGCCCTGTAATTAAGAGCGCGATCACCCGAATGCGCTATGGATTACAGAATTCCTCCTGGAATTCCGCTTGAAATTCCTTCTGAAATTCTTCCTGGAACTCCTCCTGAGATTCCCAAGAATCTCTTCTGGAATTCCTCCTGCAATACCTCTAGGAATGCCTCCTGCAATTTCTCCTGAAATTTCTTCTTGAACTCTTACTGGAATTCTTTCTGGAGTTCCTTCTAGAATCCCACCTGGAATTCCTGCGGAAACTGCAGGAGGAACTGATGTAGAAATCGCAGGAGCAAGTCCATGAGAAATCCCAGGATGAACTCGTGAAGCAATCCTAGTAGTGCCCCTTGGAGGAATTCCTCTTGATGTCAAAAACCCTATAATTTCTTACAAACGTAAAGGTGCGGGCGTCGCTGTGGATGTTTTTACTGTCACCAACATACAGAATTTCTCGCGCATGTGTGGTGCGGTCATCCGCACACGCTATGGACTAGAGTTCGGTCATCCGGATGCACTGTGGATTAGAGTATGGTTATCCGGACGCGCTGTAGACTAGAGTGCGGTTATCCGGATAAGCTGTGGATAAACGTAGGCTCATTTGGACGCAATCTAGACTAGAATGCGGTCATCGGAACGCGTTTTGGACTAAAGTTTGGTCTTCCGAACGTGCTGCAATCTAGAGTTCGGTCATCCGGATGCGCTGTGGATTAGAGTAGCTATCATACGTAATTTCTCCTGGAATGCCCCTTGAAATTCTTCTGCTATTCTTCCTGGAATTCTCCCTAAAATTCCTTAGGAATACCTTCAGGATTTTTTCTAGAATACCTCCTGGAATATCTTCTTGAACTCCTACTAGAATTCTTTCTGAAATTTCTACCGGAATCCCGCCTGGAATTCTGCCTCGTATTCCTCCTGAAGTTTCTCCTGGTATCCGCCTAAAATTCCTTCTGGAGTTCCGCCTAAAATTCCTCGCGGAATTCCGCCTTAAATTCTTAGTGAAATTCCGCCCGGAATTCATCCTGAAATTTTCTCTGGAATTCCCCCTGGAATTCCATCTGGAATTCCCCCTGGAACTCTCCCTGGATTTCCCCTGGAATTCCCCCTGGAATTCTCCCTGGAATTCCCCTGGAATTCTCCCTGATATTCCCCTGGAATTCCGCTTGGAATTCCTCCTGATATTCCCCCTGGAATTCCCCCTGGAATTCCTCCAGGAATTCCCCTGGGATTTCCCTTGGAATTCTCCCTGGAATTCCTCCTGAAATTCGTCGTGGTTTTCTCTCTGGAATTCTCTCCTGAAATCCTCCTGGAATTCTTTCTGGAGTTCCTCCTGGAATTGCCCTGGATTCCCTCCTCTAATTCTTCTGGAATTCCTATACGAATTACACCCGAAATTGATTCTGGAATTCCTCCTGGAATTCTCTCTGGAATTTCTCCTAGAATTATCTTTGCAATTCCTCCTGGAATTCCCCCTGGAATTCCTCCCAGAATGCCCCCTGGGATTCCTCCTGGAATTCCCCCTGGAATTCCTCCTGGAATTCCCCCTGATATTCCTCCTGGAATTCCTCCTGGAATTCCTCCTGGATTTTCCCTTGGATTCCTCCTGGAATTCCTCTGGGAATCCTCCTGGAATTCCTCCTGGAATTCTTCCTGGAATTCCTCCTGGAATTCCCCCTGGAATCCCCCTTGGAATTCCTCCTGAAATTCCACCTGGAGTTCTTCCCGAAATTCCCCCTGGAATTCCTCCTAGAATTCTTCCTGGAATTCCTCCTGGATTTCCCCTGGAATCCTCCTGGAATTCTATAGAATTCCTTTAGTTCCTGGAACTCCTCATGGAATTTCTTCTGAAATTCCTCTTAGAATTGCTCTTGGAATTCAACTTGGAATTCTTTCTAGAATTCCTCCTGAATGTCTTTTTAAAATTCCTCCTGAAATTCATCCTGGAATTTTAACTAGAATACCTTCTGGAGTTTCTCCTGGAATTCCTCCTGGAGTTTTTCCAAGAAATCCTCTTGGAATTACTACTAGAATTCCTCTTGGAATTCCTCCTTGAATTCCTCTTGGAATTCCTTCTGAAATTTCTTTTGGATTTTTACTGGAATTCCCCCTGGAATTTCTCCTGGAGTTCCTCTTGTAATTTCTCCTGGAGTTCCTCCTGGAATTTCTGCTGGAATTTCTCCTGGAATTGCTCCTGTAAATCCTGTAAATCCTGATGGAATTGTTTCTAAAAATCTCCTTGAAATTCGTATTCAAATTCCTTCTGGAATTCTGCTTTAGATTCTTCCTGGGGAATTTCTCTTGAAATTTCCCCAGGAATTTTTCCTGGAATTCCTCCTGGAAATCCTTCTGTTTATCCTACTGGAATTGCTTCTGGAAATCTTCTTGGAATTTCTTCTGGAATACTTCCAAGCAATCCTCCAGTTCCTGGAATTGGAGTTTTTTTTTCTAAAATTTCTCTTGGAATTCCTCCTGGAAATCTTTCTGGAATTCCTTCTGAAGTTCCTTGTGAAATGCCTCCTGATATTCCATCTGGAATTCTTCCTGGAATTCCTCCAGCAATTCTTCCTTAAATTTCTTTTGGAATTCCCCTTGGAATTTCTTCTGAAATTCTTCCTTAAATTCCTCCTGGAATTCCTCCTGGTATTTCGCTTTGAATGTCTTCTAGAAATCCTCCAATAATTCCTCCTAGATTTCTCGAAATTCCTACTGAAAATACCCTAGAAATTCCTTCTGAAATTGCCTCTTCTTGGAATTCCTCCAGGAATTGCTGTTGGAATTCCTCCAGGAATTGTTGTTGGAATTCCTCTTGAAATTCTTCCAGGAATTCGTCCTTGAGTTCCTCCAGGAATTTCTCCTGGAATTCCTTCTGGAATTTCTTCTGAAATTCTTCCAGGAATTGCTTCTGGAATTCTTGCAGAAATTCCTCCTGAAGTTCGTCCTCGAATTCCTCCTGGAATTTCTCCTGGACTTCCTCCTGATTTCCTCCTGGAACTACTCCTTGAATTCTTCATAAAATTCCTCCTGAAACACACCGTGGAATTCCGCTCGGAATTCTTGTTTCAATGTTCATGGATTTTATGCAAACGAAACATCGTGTTTCACTACTTTTGCTGAATTTGCTACTGGAGTTTCTTCTATTATTTATTCTGGAATTCTTTCTGGAATTCCTCCAGTAATTCCTTCTGGGTTTCCTCCTGGAATTTCTCCTGCACTCCTCCAGGAATTGTTCCTGGAATTCCTCCTGCAATTCCTCCTGCAATTTATCTTGGAATCCGTCCTAGAATTTCTCCTGAAATTCATCGTGGAGTTTCTACTGAATTCCTCATGGAATTCCTCCTAGCTTTACTCCTGGAATTCCCATTGCTATTCGGCCTACGATTCCTTCTGAAATTGCTTTTGAAATTCTTCGTAAAATTTCTCCAGGAATTTCTCTTGGAATCTCTGCTGGGATTCTTTTTCATCCAGGAATTTCTCCACGAAAAACTCCTAGAATCTCCTAGAAGTCCAGTGCAAGCTGCTGCACTTGTTTTCGCCAATAGCTACACTACTGTGGTTGCGTAATGAATATAAATAAGTGAGCTCGTTCCATGCTATTACCTTTCTCGTGAAGATTTTGCATGAATGTTCCTTCTTTATAAACATTGAATGTTCCATCACTGCAATACGACAAAGCAGCATTTGTGCTGTGCAATTTTGCAAATCCTTTGAATTCTCTAGAGTCCTAGTCGTAGAGAAGGACACTGTTAGTGTGGCCAACTCCTCCCGACTACTTCTACTTATTGCAAACACATCCAACCTACACAGCGGGAGCAATGTTTCACTTCATTAATTTCAGATTACACGGCTGAGTGGACATTTATCTTCGTCTACGATTCACAGCTTCCGGCTGACTGGGTGAGTAGTAGGTTGATTCCTAGCTGGCTGGCAGTGTAAGTAGTCGTAGGCATCGCACCGTTGTCAGTGCTCCTCACCAGGCGCAATTGTAAAAGTGTACGATGTGGTGTTACCAACCGGGCTGTACTGCCCGGGGGAAAAGCACACATGAAATTCTGATAAAAAAGAAAATCGCATGTAGGATGGTAGGAAAGTCTATACACTTTGGCGTTTGGTGGTACGGAGAGGCGCCGTTGCTGCCTGCGCGTGACTTGGAAGTTTCCGGAATATAAATTGGTACAGCAATGCTGTGAATTGCGATTCGTGACCACAAAACTCATCCCAGCTATAGTCCACGGCGTAGATCCGTCATTTCGCAGGAAACACTGTATTTGTGGGAATGCATTTGATTCAATCAATTTCATTGCTGGAAGCGCTGCTGTCAAATCATAGGCTATCACAATCGAAACGAGTTTTTAGTCTCTGTTCTCTGGGGAATCGATATTGACATTGAACCGGATCGACATTTCGACGAGCGTCGTCTACACCTCCGCTCGCATCGAACGTTGCGTCGCATGGTCTACACCAGCAAAACAAAAAAAAAAATACAAATCCATCAATTTCCAATCATGAAGTTCTCCGCTGTGGTGATCAATTGATATTAATTTCGGTTTTGTTTCGATTGCCTTTTTTCGTTACAGATACTTACAATGGAAATGGCTAGAGGCGCAGCCGGTTACTTACAAAACGTTTCGGATGTACCGAGTCCTGGGCAAGGGGGGCTTCGGCGAAGTGTGTGCATGTCAGGTGAGTTTATTTGGAATTCATTCGTACTAGCTGTAATCATGTAGGTATGAGATAATTAGTTCTTTGGTAGATTATCAACGGACTTTTGAAGCCACCCTAAGAAATATTTATAAAAGCAATTGCTGGAAACAAATTTGATTTCTATTTGAAAATTTATTTAAGAATATAATAGAGTATACTATCTCCAAGGTTGCAACCATTCATTTGCAAAGATTTACATTCATTTGCTATTATCTCAGTTCAGAAGCATGCTATCGAAAAACAATGTATGGATGAATTTAACCTTGTAGTTTTATCTGAAAGTTTTCCGAATAACATTGGGGTCGCACACGCATTCCAAAGTCGTGAGCGAGCTGTGAAGGCAACTTTCCACAGCGTGAATGAAATTTATATTCACCGCGTGGAGAGTTGCTTTCACAGCTCGCTCACGACTTTGGTATACGTTTGCGACCCCAATGTTATTCGGCAAACTTTCAGATAAAACTACAAGGTTAAATTCATCCATACATTGTTTTTCGATAGCATGCTTCTGAACTGAGATAATAGCAAATGAATGTAAATCTTTGCAAATGAATGGTCGCAACCTTGACTATCTCTAGGAAATTTTAACGATAGCTTTGACATTCAAAGACAGGGAACAAACTATAAGAAAAAATGCCTTGTAATGAACAATCCTCTCCGGATTCTGTGGAGAATCGTCTCCGGATTCTGCGGACAATCCTCTCCGGATTCTATGGAGAATCCTTTTCGGATTCTTTGAAGAATCCTCTCCGGATTCTGTGGAGAATCCTCTCCGGATTCTGTGGAGAATCCTCTCCGGATTCTGTGGAGAATCCTCTCCGGATTATGTGGAGTATCCTCTCCGGATTCTGTGGAGAATCCTCTCCGGATTCTGTGAAAAATCCTCTATGGATTCTGTGGAGAATCGTCTCCGGGTTCTGTGGAGAATCCTCTCCGGATTCTGTGGAGAATCCTCTCCGGATTCTGTGGAGAATCCTCTCCGCATTCTGTGGAGAATCCTCTCCGCATTCTGTGGAGAATCCTCTCCGCATTCTGTGGAGAATCCTCTCCGCATTCTGTGGAGAATCCTCTCCGCATTCTGTGGAGAATCCTCTCCGCATTCTGTGGAGAATCCTCTCCGCATTCTGTGGAGAATCCTCTCCGCATTCTGTGGAGAATCCTCTCCGCATTCTGTGGAGAATCCTCTCCGCATTCTGTGGAGAATCCTCTCCGCATTCTGTGGAGAATCCTCTCCGCATTCTGTGGAGAATCCTCTCCGCATTCTGTGGAGAATCCTCTCCGCATTCTGTGGAGAATCCTCTCCGCATTCTGTGGAGAATCCTCTCCGCATTCTGTGGAGAATCCTCTCCGCATTCTGTGGAGAATCCTCTCCGCATTCTGTGGAGAATCCTCTCCGCATTCTGTGGAGAATCCTCTCCGCATTCTGTGGAGAATCCTCTCCGCATTCTGTGGAGAATCCTCTCCGCATTCTGTGGAGAATCCTCTCCGCATTCTGTGGAGAATCCTCTCCGCATTCTGTGGAGAATCCTCTCCGCATTCTGTGGAGAATCCTCTCCGCATTCTGTGGAGAATCCTCTCCGCATTCTGTGGAGAATCCTCTCCGCATTCTGTGGAGAATCCTCTCCGCATTCTGTGGAGAATCCTCTCCGCATTCTGTAGAGAATCCTCTCCGCATTCTGTGGAGAATCCTCTCCGCATTCTGTGGAGAATCCTCTCCGCATTCTGTGGAGAATCCTCTCCGCATTCTGTGGAGAATCCTCTCCGCATTCTGTGGAGAATCCTCTCCGCATTCTGTGGAGAATCCTCTCCGCATTCTGTGGAGAATCCTCTCCGCATTCTGTGGAGAATCCTCTCCGCATTCTGTGGAGAATCCTCTCCGCATTCTGTGGAGAATCCTCTCCGCATTCTGTGGAGAATCCTCTCCGCATTCTGTGGAGAATCCTCTCCGCATTCTGCGGAGAATCCTCTCCGCATTCTGTGGAGAATCCTCTCCGCATTCTGTGGAGAATCCTCTCCGCATTCTGTGGAGATTCCTCTCCGCATTCTGTGGAGAATCTTCTCCGCATTCTGTGGAGAATCCTCTCCGCATTCTGTGGAGAATCCTTTCCGCATTCTGTGGAGAATGCTCTCCGGACTCTGTGGAGAATCCTCTCCGGATTCTGCCGAGAATCCTCTCCGGATTCTGTGGAGAATCCTCTCCGGATTCTGTGGAGAATCTTCTCCATATTCTTTGGAGAATCCTCTCCAGATTCTGTGGAGAATTCTCTCCGGATTCTGTGGAGAATTCTCTCCGGATTCTGTGGAGAATCCTCTCCAGATTCTGTGGAGAATCCTCTCCGGATTCTGTGGAGAATCCTCTCCGGATTCTGTGGAGAATCCTCTCCGGATTCTGTGGAGAATCCTCTCCAGATGCTGTAGAGAATCCTCTCCGGATTATGTGGAGAATCCTCTCCGGATTCTGTGGAGAATCCTCTTCGGATTCTGTGGAGATTCCTCCCCAGATTCTGTGGAGAATCTTTTCTGAATTCTGTGGAGAATCCTCTCCGGATCCTGTGGTGAATCCTTTTCGTATTCTGTGGATAATCCTCTTCGGCTTCTGTGAAGAATCCTCTCAGGATTCTGTGGAGAATCTTCTCCGGATTCTGTCGAAAATCCTCTCCGGATTCTGTCGAGAATCCTCTCCGGATTCTGTGAAGAATCCTCTCCGGATTCTGTGAAGAATCCTCTCCGGATTATGTGGAGAATCCTCTCCGGATTCTGTGGAGAATCCTCTCCGGATTCTGTGGAGAATCCTCTCCGGATTCTGTGGAGAATCCTCTCAGGATTCTGTGGAGAATCCTCTCCGGATTCTGTGGAGAATGTTCTCCCGATTCTCTGGAGAATCCTATCCGGATTCTGTGGAGAACCTTTTCTGAATTCTGTGGAGAATCCTTTCCGGATTCTGTTGAGAATCCTTTCCGGATTCTGTGGAGAATCCTCTCCGGATACTGTCGAGAATCCTCTCCAGATTCTGTTAAAAATCGTCTCCGGATTCTGTCGAGAATCCTCTCCGGATTCTGTCGAGAATTTTCTCCGGATTATGTGGAGAATCCTCTTCGGATTCTGTGGAGAATGCTCTCCGGATTCTGTGGAGAATCCTCTCCGGAATCTGTGGAGAATCTTCTCCGGATTCTGTGGAGAATCTTCTCTAGATTCTGTGGAGAATTCTCTCCGGATTCTGCGGTGAATCCTCTCCAGATTCTGTGGAGAATCCTCTCCGGATTCTATGGAGAATGTTCTCCGGATTCTGTGGAGAATCCTCTCAAGATTCTGTGGAAAATCCTTTCCGGATTCTGTGGAGAATCCTCTCCGGATTCTGTGGAGAATCCTCTGCGGATTCTGTCGAGAATCCTCTCCGGATTCTGTGGAGAATCCTCTTCGGATTCTGTGGAGAATCCTCTGCGGATTCTGTGGAGAATCCTTTCAGGATTCTGTGGAGAATCCTCTCAGGATTCTGTGGAGAATCCTCTCAGGATTCTGTGGAGAATCCTCTCCGGATTCTGTGGAGAATGTTCTCCTGATTCTGTGGAGAATCCTCTCCGGATTCTGTGGAGAATCCTCTCCGGATTCTGTGGAGAATCCTTTCCGGATTCTGTGGAGAATCCTTTCCGGATTCTGTGGAGAATCCTCTCCGGATTCTGTGGAGAATCCTCTCCGGACTCTGTGGAGAATCCTCTTCGGATTCTGTTGAGAATCCTCTGGGATGTTATGTCAAGAATAAGGCCTCCCCGACCCGATTCTATTTTCATCAGGGAGTATAAGAAATATGCAATAAAATTTCAGAGATATTCAACTTGTCTCCCCAGTCAGAATGATTCTAGTGTTCAACCTCCTTCCCTCGGGTAAGCTTTAAAAGCGGAACAGAATAGAGCCAAGAATCTGAGTAAAATCTCCATCATGGCTGGAAAACTTTTCGCATCTTTATTCAAATAGCAGCCAATTTGTATGCAGACGATCACATCGCAATGCACACACTTTATACCCCTCTCTCTTCCCCCTTTCCAAAATTCTGACTTTGCTTGCTTGTTTGCTCTCCGCGCTTAGCTGCTCTAGCTGCTGGAGTGTCCTCAAGTAATCAACGATAAGACCCGGCTGAGAACATACCAACAGATGAAGGAAATCTATCCCTTCCGACTAGCCAACGACGACGACGACGACCAGCATCTCCTTCACTTTTCCTGTGGAATTCAAGTAGATTACCGACCGCTAGTTGCTGACGAACGATATGGGGGAGGATGGAGTAATATGCCTGACTTGGGAAAACTCAAAATTGTGAAATATCAACATATGTTTGCTTGCCTAGGAACGGAAGTATTTACCATAAAACATTGTTAACGTCACATATGACTTTTTCCTATTTCAGAAAATGTTCGGTATATTGTTCATGAAGAAAACTTGTTCATACTGTTTGAGAAAAGGGTCGGTCAATCATACTCATACTTTGAGACTCTTCTAATAAAAAAGGCTACAAAAGTTCCGAATCCAAACAGTTTTAACTTGAAATCGCATTTTTCACCGGTTTCTCCAACCGTATCATAGAAACGAGCAAAACGCTGTAGCATTAGTGCATAAATATGTAGATCCCGGTGTCCACCCTTTCCCCGAAGCAATGAAGGGAAATCCCGGAAACTGGGGAAACTGGACCATGTTCTGTGTGTCCAGTTTCAAATCATTTCCCAGTAAATCTCGGCGGCTTACACGGGTTCGGACCGCCGCCACCATCTCCACCTCCTAGTTTTTTTTGTACCTCTTGTTCATATCACTCTCTCGATTCTGTTTCACACGGAGGGTGGTTTGGGGAGCAGATCCTGGAATTGAATTGCGCCAGGAGAAGGTTACAGTGTTCAGTGTGGGTAAAACATGAACTTTCAAGTGGTTATCGTCGCCGCTGCTGCTGGGTGAAGCACATAAGTGGGTCTCTTGTCTAGAGGTCTAGGTGTCTGCCAATTCGCGAATATCGAGGTGTTGTATGTATAATTCAGATGCAATGAAAACCGTCAATATATGGGTGACAGTATCTGGGACAAAAAAGATAACAGTACTAAGCCAATTACATCGATACATCACAAACAAACAGACATCTGTGGATATACTACTCACTTACTTGCAGTCCTGAGCACCCATGATGGTACAGAGGGCTGCATTGAAAAATCTCCATCCAGGGTGATTATGTATTCGTCATCATCTTGGCCTACCTTGGTTCCAATCTAACGCTTGCTTGCAGATTTCGTCTCCACCCCTGCGTAGAGTGTGGCTGACCCACCACCACTTCAGTTTCTGAATTTCTGTCGCTATCGGCTTTTGATGACATACTATGGAGCTTCACGTTGGAGATCCAACTGTGAGGCCACCATGCACATGCACGAATATTGATGAAGACCTGCAGCCTTTGAGTGTTCTGCACTGATACGCACCAGGTTTCACTGGCGCACAGCAGCACAAATTTCCCGTTTGATTTTGCTCCAGGATGATACGGAGCTTAATAATATGGTCCACATAGGATCGTATGACACGGAATCCTGCTTGCTGCCGCCGGAGAGTTGCGTCCGGTTAAGGATTACTTTACAGAGGACTTTGAGAACGATACACAGCAACATGATGTCCCGTCTATTAGCGCATACAGTCAGGTATCAGGGTCATCCTATTTGGGTACCTTTACTAAGACGCTTTGCATCCATTCGTCCGGAAATGTCACGGTTTCCCATATGTTGCTGAACAATAGTTGTAGCAGTTGTGCAGATACTGTGGGGTTAGCTTTGAGCATCGACTCTCGGGGTTCTGTTTCGACCGTGTTCTACGGATGGCTGTTTCTATCTCTTGCGTAGATTGAGCTTCGGTCTTTATCCGGCAATGCGTCGAAATCTTGGCATATCATGCTGAGATATTGGTGGCGTGGCCGGCACTAGGAAAAGGTTTCCAAGTGCTTTCAACCGGTCAGTTAGGTCGGACTGTCTTTATGGGCAACCTAGCATTTGCAGCTTTCTCGCCTTCATCGGTTAGGGAGTTCGCCCACGCTGGTTTGTACCGTCTAGGAGCGTTTCACTTACTTCTCGAGAGCCGAATATCGCGGCGTTCCTTCGCTCCTCTATCTTCCTCCAGGTATCATCTGTGATCCACTGCTTTCTCCGGGTGCGTAGCTCACCCAAATTATTCACGCCGGTGGCCATGAAGGCGTTCTTGATGGCGCTCCATTGATCTTCTACGCTTCCACCTTCTGGAATATTCGCAGCAGGCTCTCCAGCTCCAGCTTCAGAACTTTTCACCACAGTGTCTTTCAGTCGGTGTGTATCGAGCTGGCGCCAGATTCTCTCCTCCTGTCGATGGATCCTAGCAATGAGCCGAATCTCTCCGATTATGAGATAACGGTCGAACGCAACGTCGGCGCTACGTTTGTTCCGCATATCAAGAAGGTTTCGAGGTGACTCCGAGTTATTTACTGAGTAACCAGCTCTTGAAGTAAAAAATTAGCGTTCTTGCAAATAAAAAAAATCTTTGTATTTGTTTTTAATTTTTATGTACCGTCAAGGCACCATTCACCGTGGATTTAAGAGGATTCGGGGCAAATAAGGGCTGCCATTTGACACCAGTCTTATAAACATTGTTGGTGCCGCTTTTAATTGCCTTCATTATAGGTTAAAATTAAAGCAATATCAACAGAAGTAGAAAATTTTTCACAAAATTTGGTGATATAGTACAATTAGTAAAGGGTAGTAGGGTCGCCTAATTCCGTGGTAGGTCACCATTCACCGTGGTAGTAGGGACCCATTCACCGTGTATGAGAAATTTTATTCTACTTTGTTAAAAAATGCCCAGGTAACCACTAAGCATTTAAATAAGCCGTGTATCAGCCCGTATTACGCATTTAAACTGCTTGCTGCCCTACATAAGCAGTTCGAATGCATAGCTGCCTTGAGTTAGCATAAGCTGTGCTGCTCAAAAGCTTTCGGCTGTTAATTAGCATTTCAACTGCTTGAAGTGGTTTCACTTGGGAGCATACAGAATGCTTTTCAACTGCTCTTTAAATGCTAGGAGCAAAAAGGTTGGGAGATATGTTACGCATTTGGCAACACATTTTGTCTCTCTCTTACAGAGCCTATGCTTCTGTTTACAAATTTGTGCATCTTTTTTGTTTCTTCATTTTCCCCTACTCATCCAAAAGCACCAAAGAAAACATTACTGCAGCTGGATTGGATTGGGAACTTGTCCATCAAAAAATCACTAATTATTTATCATTTCGTCGGAAAATATGTGCCGAATAGATGAATGCTTTGGTGGATCATAGGATGTTTGAAAGAGGGAAGAAACAAACTTATTCCACAGATATTTAAAAGAATCACAATGAAATATCTCAATGAAAACAAGTTTTGGATGTTGAATCTGAAACAATTATCGAGTAATTCTTTATATTGGCGATTAAATCAACGCATGCCACCGGGACAGCTTTAGCATCGTGGATCAGGAGCAACAGAATCCGAATCAGATATGAATAATCAATCTCCGGATCGTAAGTTTAAACCTACATCACTACAAAAATCAGCAAAAAAGTACCGCCTAGCACCGGCTGGAATATGGAAGGACGATGAAGCGGGGAAGCAGGCTGAGAGAACGAGAAGCAGACGTCAATCTATTTTTGTTTTTTTTTTTGCTCGACGAGGCGTTACGCTTCTTTAACATTTCGTCACGACGTTCCTGAAGGGATAGCACTAAGACAGCCCGTTATTTTGCCAAAACCTGCTGTGAGGTAGCACTATAGGCGCATATACGGCTAATTAGCATTAAACGCCTTGTCGTAAAGGCTACTATAATGCTGAAGGAATGCTATTTTAAATGCTTACTGGTTACTTGGGTGATCAAAACAATCCAGCCAAGGGAATTTTCTTCGTTTAAATTCATTTCAAGTAATAACTTGCAAGATTTTATTAGAAAAGCGAATGTTCAAATTTTTGATTTTTTTTTCTAGATATATGGGACAATATGGGGCACGGTGAATGGAGACCATGGATTTTTAGGGTACCCATTTACCGTGCCTTTTTGTTTCAATTAAAAAGTACGAGTAATCGTACTTTCTTGTTAAACTTACTTCGGTAATGAAAAAAACATACCTGATCTGTGAAATTGCTTCTTGGTGGAATAAAAACGTTACTACATTTAGTTTATCGCTTAAATCACCTTAGCGTAGTTTTCGTTTTTTCACTATGAATGCAGTGAACGAGCAGAAACCCGCTTCATGCAAACACACTTTAGTGTCAAAATGATACTTTTAAATGTTTTTAATGAGCGTTTTGACATGGTAAGAATACCTTAGTGTTGTATTGGTGAAATTGAAGGGAAATTGTCATATCATTCAAGCATAATATGGAAATAATGAAAAAAATATTCGAAGGCACACGGTGAATGGAGCCCCCACGGAGAATGGCGCCTTGACGGTATGTGATTTTTTTATCGATATTTCTGGAAATTCAGCGTAAAATACACTGAAACCCCTTTTCATGTCATAAGCTTAGAGTGCATTCATTAACCTTCCTATTGCATCACGTTGGGAACAGCTCGCTGATGTAGTGTATGGTTTGGGTCAAAAATGACCGAAATGCCAAAGGAGGGTTAAAAATGTATAAATTAAGTAATGTATTTAAGGAGGAAACTTTGTTCGCGAGCATAGGCCTTGCTTCTTAGAATTTGAGAATGGGGCTTCCCAGGGAGCCCTTTAACAGTGGTTCCAAGTGGATTCATGAGCGCCCTGAGACTTCTTGGAACGCGCGAGACTTCCTAAAACCCCCTGAGGCCCCCTGAACCGCCTCTCAGTTCTCCTAATATCCTCTTGAAATCCACTGAAATGCCCCTGAGAAGAAAATCGCCTTTTAATTATTTTTTTTCGTCCTCGTATTGCGGTTTTCACTTTTTTTGTGGCATTACACGAACTAAAAGCTTTGTTGTATAGGGATTATATTAGAAATCCCTACAAATAAAAGAAATATTTCAGTGATTCTTTCAAAACTCGGGAGCTCTTCAGAAATTTATTCAAGGTTACCCCGTAAATTCCTTCATAAATTCATCGACGGATTAAAAAAAAAACTATTTATGCGTGTCTTTATACTAAAATTTTCTCCAGAAATTTCTTTGGTTTTTGTTTACAGAAAACAATTCAAAATTTTCACTAGCTATTGCTTTGAAATTTCATAAACAATTATTTGAAATAATGGATTGCTTAAGAAATTTCTCCATTTCTTCGGTAATCCTTTAGATATTGCTTCAGTGATTCTTTGAGAAATTCCTCCAGAAGCGTATCGAAGGATTCATTTGGAATACCTTCCAAATTCCACCATGGATTTCTGTAAAGGGTTTCATCAAGGATGGGAACACTCATTTGCAGAGAGTTACACTCCCTTGATGTTTTCTCAGCTCAGAAGCGTGCAATCATGAAATGATGTATGGACGACTGTTGCCTTGTGGTTTTGTCTAAAAGTTTGCCGAATAGAGTAGGGGTCGCACACGCATACTGAAATCGTGAAGGAGCTGTGAAGGCAACTCTCCACGAGGTGAATGTAAATTACACTCACCTCGTGGAGAGTCGCTTTCACAGCTCTGTCGCGACTTTGGGGCTGTCCATAAACCACGTGCTCATTTTTTGGGACTTTTCAAACCACCCCCCACCCACCCCGCGCGTGGTGATTAGTCCATACATTTTTTTTTATTTGTCCATACAAAATGGTCATTGGCCGAAACCCCCCCAATGACCACGTGGTTTATGGACAGCCCCTTTGATATGCGTGTGCGACACATACTCTATTCGGCAAACTTTCAGACAAAACCACAAGGCAAAAGTCGTCCATTCATCATTTCTTGATGTCACGCTTCTGAGCTGAGAAAACATCAGGTGAGTGTAACTCTCTGCAAGTGAGTGTTCCAATCCCTGGGTTTCATATATGTCTTCAGATTTTTTTTCCAGCTTTTCCTTCAGGAATAAATTTATTCAAGGATTCCTTCTAGAAATCGAATGTGAGTCCTTTTAAAATTGCATCATGGATCCCTTCAGATATTACTGCATGGATTCGGTCTTAAAGTTTACCAGGATTTTCTTGTGGGATTCGTTTAGAGAACCCGTTGGAAATTTCTCTTTGGATTACTTCAACGGATTATTTCAGAAATTCTTTTGATGCTCTTCTTATAAATTTTCAAGCGGTTTCTTAAAAATATCTTCCTTTATTTCTTTTTTTTTAATTTCTAAACTCTCGAGTGATCCTGCTGTTGTATACTGATTGATTGATTCACTTTATTTATGAGATGTTCAGCCGTTGGCTGGTTCATCTCATCTGTTGTATACTGTACAACACGTTGAAAACATCTCGCTTTTTGTAATCAGTATTACCAAGATGCTGACGATGGTGGCATGTTTAAGAAGTCCATCAGTGATTATTCAGGAATTTCTCAATTTCACAGGAATATGTCCAGGATCTTTTTCAGGTATTCAGTCAGTAAATTCTGCAGGAATTTCTCCAGAGATTCTTACATTATTCTTCTCAGGTAATTAAGGTAGAAATTCTACAAGAGTTCATACAGAGAATTATTCAAGACTTCCTATAGATCACCCTCCGTGTTTTTTTCCTAGAAGCCTCTCTGGTATTTCCTTAAAGGATAGCTCTAAGAATTTGTACACGGATTATTTAAGGAATTAACTCAGAAATATTTCTTAAGCATTTCTACAGGCATTCTTTAAGAAATACTTCATGTTTTTGTTTTCAGGGGATATTATAGAAGCTTGTCTTGACATGTTTCCAGGAATCCCGTCTGAAATATGTGCACAGAACGATCCAGGAATACTGTAAAATCCTTCAATAATTTTGTCAAAGGAATTTTCCTTTTCTAGGAATTCTAGGAAGAGTTTCTCGAGAAGTTTTTCAAAAACATTACTCAAAACATTTTTTTTTATAAATCCCTCTTGGGATTCATTCGAGAATTTCCCAGCAACTTCTTCAGTAATTCGACCAGACATTCATTCAATGATATTTCTAAAAAAAAATATGATTTCTACTGGAAATTTCTTCAAAACTGTCGTCTGGAATTCTTTGAAAATATCTCCAGAAACTTTTCAGAATTGTAGAGGTTTTTTCTGAAACTTGGTGTCCGGCCATTTGGCCGAATGCTATCTGGCCGAATGGTCGTTTGGCCGAAAGCCGTTTGGCCGAATTATGTTCAAAAGAATTCAGAGAAAGTTTTTAACATTCCAACTACCAATATGATCATCATAAATATTTCCTTCTTTTAATCATAGGCTTTTTTTTTCTAGTTTTGACACTCAGGGATGAGTTGGCGTTGACTCTGTCAATATTTTATCAAAGATTTTTCGTTCTTTGAATCATAGGCTGTTCTTTCGAGTTATACTGATGCGAGGAATAGTGACATGGTCACATAAGTTCATCATTTATTTTCGGCCAAACGGCATTCGGCCAAATGACCCGGAACCCTGAAACTTCTGGAAAGAACTCTTCAAAAGTTCTGCCATGGAGTTTTCCAAAAAAAATCATCTTAAAAATCCCTCAGAGATTGTTTCGGAATTTTTTATAAGGCTTTTCCCATGCATTCCTTGGGGAATTATTTCAAGAATTCCTGCAGAAATTCTTACAATAATTCTTATTAGTAATCGCTCCTGCGGTTTCGTTAGAAATTTCTACTGGGATTTCCTCAGAGATTTCTGCAGGATATGTTTCAGATATGCCAACAGCGATTTTTACCGAAGCTTTCCAAGAAATTGTACAAAAGTACACTGACCCCACACGTATGAATCATCTAAGGGTTTTTGCAACATAAAAAATCAATACAGAAGAAAATAATTCATACATTTCGATGTAGTCAATACCAAATAGTAGGGTTGTATCTATACTTCTAATTCCAGAACGCTTTGCTCGTTGAATATAATGAAAAATGTAAAAATTTTGACTTTCTAGAAGAATGCCGGAAACCACAATTTATGAATCAGCAGAATACTTGCCCACAAATATGAATCAGTTGAGACACTATTTATGAATCATCGAGTTTTTTCTCAAATTTCGTATAGCTCATGACACCATACGTCTCTATGGGTGTAGAACCACAATCTTAGAACACATGAGTGAAAAAGGAATCCACAAATCTGAATCGATTCCAGCACCTCAGAGGATGTGATGAACTTTAAAGACGAAAAATTCTCCAACATGGCATGTGTACATTCTATAGACATGCGCCTGAATACCTCGTTTGCGCTAAAAGGTATCGTAAAACTGGCATCGAAGAGTTTCAAGGTTATTTATAGTCAATTATTGATTACTAGGGATTAGAGATGGTCGGGTTTCAGATTTTTCAGACCCGAACCCGACCCGTACCCGAAAAAATTCAAATTTCAAAACCCGTACCCGACCCGAACCCGAGAAAAAAAGTATCGTCAAACCCGGACCCGACCCGAACCCGAAAAATTTTCAGCGGTCAAACCCGAACCCGACCCGAACCCGAAAATAATATTTCTAAAAAAACCCGACCGAAACCCGAGTTCAAAAATAATTATTAAATGTAACGTGCATGACAAATAAAGCATTTCTTAAGTACCACATTATCAATACTGATACCCAAACCCGACTTGAACCCGACCCGACCCGTACCCGAAAGTTTTGGAATTTTTAAAACCCGGACCCGACCGGAACCCGATTTTTTTTTAATTTTCAAACCCGAACCCGACCCGAACCCGTCGGGTTCGGGTTCGGGTCGGGTTTCGGGTCTGAAAACCCGAAACTCGACCATCTCTACATCAACGTCTTTGAATCGTTGCTTGCTATTTTCCTATCATTCACCACCTCTTTGTAGCATAACATAAAGTCTGAATGAATAAGACGGCGATTTCATCAAAAACCTCTTTGAGAGTTTTTAGTTGTGGCCACCATCATTCTTTCAAAAGCTGTTTTATTCTCATAAATTTCACATATATTTTAATCAACGCAACGTAATCCCAAAATGTAAAAAAATCCTGTGCTTTGGTCAATGATTGCTCCTGATACGCCCTCTACCAAGTGTCCGGCTGCAATAACAACGAATCGGTCGAAGGTCATTCAGGTTTCGAATGCTGAGCATTTCTCACGAAATTTAAAAAAAACTAGTAAAAAAAAATTGCAACATTTCATTTGGGTTTTCGCCTGATTCATAATTTGTGCCATGCCCGTGGTTTCCCCACATTTTATGAATCAGGTGTTTTGCTCAATGTTTCAGGTGAAATCATTGTTTCATTGCACTTTTCCTACATAAACACACTGATTTAACATGTTAGAGTTAGTTGCAGCCTAATTTTTCCCCAAAAAGTCATTCAGAAACGTCTAAATTGTCAGTTTTTAGTTATTGACAACAGTCACACGTGTTGCAAAAGCGGCTAAAAAAATGTCAACATTGACAGCATAAAAATCACGCCGATAACTATCGTTGATTTCGGGTGGAAAATCAGATTGTGCGCTGTAACACCTATTGTGATGTTCGATATACACAAGGAATTGTCCTGCAAAAATACTTTTCAGATGTTTTGTGACAAATTACCGTGCAATTTTATTATTAAAAGCCAGCTGATCCATAAACTGTGGGTGATTCATCGGTGTGGAGTCACTGTACTGGAATAGTTCTTGAAAGAATTTCTTGGGGATTTTTTTTTAGGAAATCCCTGGAAGATTATCTGGAGGGATCTTGTCTGGTGTTGTTTTTGGAAACTTATAGCAGGTACTCTTATTTTTTTCTGGAGAGATTGCTGGACAACAAATCATGAAGCAATTTCTGACGTTATCTCTGGAGGATTTTCTAAATGAGTGCCTGAAAGAATACCAGCAGAAATTCTTAAAGATACCTCCTCAATTCCTACAAAAAATCAGGAGAAGTTTCTGAAGGAACTCCAGAGAAATCATTCCTTCTGAGGGATTCTTGGAAGATTTTCTTTAGAAATCCTTGGATGCCCTCCTGAAGATAACTTATTTGAAGAATATTTTATAGAGTTTCTGAAGGGGTTAGTACAAAAAATCCCTTTTTTATCTGCATTATTGAGATTCGTGGAGCCTCGTGGCCATGCGGTTAGCGTCACCAAGCGTATAACCGTACTATGTCACGGGATGAGGGTTCGATTCCCGCTCCGAGGGATAAAGAAATGATCCTTCCTCGTACCCACTGGTGTCGTCAATGTGTGTCGTGTCCGTTGTCTAGTGTTAGTTCATTCAGTCTGTACAGCCTCTGGCTGAAGACGGTGTCCGTGTCTTTTCTTTTATTCTTAGCCTTAGGCTAATATCATTTGATTAGCTCCTCGGCGTGATAGTCACGTGCTTTAACTTTCACTCCAGGTCTGCTCCACGAACAAAAATCTATGAAGAATGGCAAAATTCCTGAAGGAAATTCTGCAGAAACAACAACAATCTTGGAAGAATTCTTAAGAGAATTTCTGAAGAATTTTTCGATAACAAACGTATCTTTGATGGGATCTTTTGAAGAATACTTGGTAGAACTGGAGAACTCTGCAGGTGAACGTGGAATAGATTGTGGAGTAGTTTCTGCAGGAGTAACTGTGATGATCTCCGGAGAAATTCCGGAAATAATCTGCACGTATTCCTAAAGAAAGGTCTGAATATTCTGAATAAATTCTTGGAGGATTTCAAACCCCTGGAGTAATTTCTAGACGAATTTTAAGAGAAATTTCAAGAAGAATTTCTGGAGAAATCCCACTACTCCGGGCGAAAATCTAAAAATATACTTGGAAGAATTAAAAAAAAAACATTTGAAGAAAAACATGTAGGAATGCATTTTTTTTTCCTCCCCTGTTGGGGAAATTAAGCCACTGCGTCCAATAGGCTGAACTTTTGTGACATGTCCCGTTTTGATATTCGCATCTAGCCAGCTAATTACCATGTGTCAAGTAATCAGCTACTGCCACGACGCGTCGTCTCCCAGTCAGGTGCAATGGAATTGATAAACTCCAAGACCTTCCCAGGTTTTGCAGACCAGATCTCACTGGGTTGCAAGCAACCACTATTTAGAAATCTTTGCCTGCGCGTGTATAAAGCACCACAACTGCAAAGCAGATGTTCCGAGGTTTCACGTTCCATATTACAGAAACGACAGATATCACTCTGAATATGGCCTATATACATATTTCAAGTGATACCTGCTCGGGCAGTGTCCAGTTAGTAGGCCAGTGTATGTACATTAGACTGGGTCAACAAAGTCGATTTTTTGGAACAAAGCTTTTTCGATTCGTTTTAGCGTCCAAAGCAACTGTGCAAAATTTGGGAGCGATTGGTTGCTTCCCCGTATTCCGCATTGCGATTGAAATTTGTATGGAATTTAGTATGGGAAAACGTGTTTTTTTGCATTTTTCTCATAAATTGAAATTTTTCGTCTAAAACAGTCTAACCAATGACGTTAAAGTATAGCCTAGGATATGCCGAAAAACTTTGCCGAAGACCACAAAGTGATCCGACACTTGTGAAAAAAGTTATAACGTACAGATTGCCCAGTGGTGCTTAACATTTAACATGTAAAGGAATAACATCAATAATAAAATCTCAATTTTTGGCCTAAGTTACCAGGCGAATAACTTTTTTCACAAGCGTCGCATCACTTTGCGGTCTTCGGCAAAGTTTTTCGGCATATCCTAGGCTATACTTTAACGTCATTAGTTACATGGTATTAGACAAAGGAATTCAAGTTATGAGTGAAATGCAAAAAAGGACGTTTTCCCATACTAACTTCCATACAAATTTCAATCGCAATGCGGAATACGGGGACGCAACCAATCGCTCCCAAATTTTGCACAGTTGTTTTGGGCGCTAATATAGATTGAAGAAGCTTTGTTCCGGGTTGATACGATCAAATTTAAAGTTTCTCCATACAACGTTGACCCACTCTAATGTACATAGAGCTCTCTTGTTGAGCTCTAAGAGCTTTTTGGTTTTATAAGCATTTGGTGTTATAAATCGTTTTGACTGATTGCAATTTTTGACATCCATCCAATTGGATATCACCCTCTGCTCAGCCCAGCGTTTCAGATCCATTTTAATTGTACAGTTTGATATACCACAGAATGGTTCTGGGCCAGTAAACTGTAAATTGGAACCATTTTTAGCAAGCTCGTCTGCCATTTCATTCCCTTCAATGCCACAGTGACCTGGAACCCAGTATAAGTTTACTGAATTCCTTTGGCACAGCCTGCGCAGTGAAAGAATGCATTCCCAGACAAGCTTTGAAGTACATTTGTAAGCGCACAATGCTTTTAGTGCAGCTTGACTATCTGAGAAAATACAAATATTTGCATATCTGTATTTTCTCTCAAGGCAGATGTTTGTGCATTTCAAAATAGCAAGAATCTCTGCTTGAAACACCGTAGGATAGTGTCCCATCGCCACTGAAATTTGTATTCCAGGGCCGTAGATTCCTGCTCCCGTTTTTATTCCAACTTTTGAGCCATCTGTATAGAATTTGATTGATCCTTGACGAACAGTGGGACCTCCGACTTCCCAATCTGCACGAGTTGTTTCGTGCAACTTGTAAGGAACGTCATGGTTCTCCACAGGTTTCATCCAGTCGTTAATCAGTTTCATTACTGGCCTATTTTGGAAATATTGTGAAATGCTCAGGTGACCTACAAGATCACCTGGCATAAACTTTTCAACTCGTTCAAGTCTCAGCAATTCCTTTTCTGCTTCTAATTGCACGTATTCGTGCAAGGGTAGCAGATTGAGAATCGCATCTAAAGCTTTTGATGGTGTGCTTCGCATCGCTCTTGTAACAGCAATGGACGCAAGACGTTGAATTTTCGCAAGCTTTGATTGCGTGGTAGCCTCTTTTGTTTTTGGCCACCAGACAAACGAAGCATACGTCACTTTTGGGCGGATTATGGCAGTATAAATCCACATTACCATTTTTGGTTTCAAGCCCCACTTCCTGCCAATAGTTTTGGAGCATAACCAGAACGCACTTGTTGCCTTACCGATCACGGACTCAATTTGAGCATTCCAGTTCAGTTTAGCATCCAGTATCAAACCTAAGTATTTGACTCGATCACTAGGATGAATTTGTATCCCTCCAAGCCGAAAAGCTTTTTGGTTGATCTTCCTTCTCCTAGTGAAAGGGACAATTACGACTTTTGACGGGTTGATGCTAAGGCCCTCCTTAATACACCATGAATGTGTATAGTTTAGGGCCCTTTGCATTCTCTCCGAAACAGTTTCGTCATACTTTCCTCTCACTATTATGACTATATCGTCTGCAAAGCCCACAGCTTCGAAACCTTTTTCCTTCAAGCTTCTTAGAAGATCGTCTACAACCAAGGACCACATTAGTGGTGAGAGGACTCCTCCTTGAGGGCAACCTTTCGTTGCCCTTACTGTTATAGAAAAACTTCCCAGCTCAGAGGTGATTTCTCTTTTTGCAAGCACAGTATAAATCCAATGTATGATACATTGGTCGAAGTTTTTGTTCTCCATGGCACGCTTCATAGATGAATAGGAGGCATTATCAAATGCTCCTTCTATGTCTAAAAAGGCGCATAGAGCTATTTCTTTTGCTGAAAACGTTTTTTCCACCTTTGTTACTAGCGAATGAAGTGCCGTAACCGTTGACCTACCAGATTGATAAGCAAACTGGAAGTCAGATAGGGGATGCTCTTTTATGTAAGAAGAATTGATAAAATCCTTCAAAACCTTTTCCATAGTCTTCAACAAAACTGAAGAAAGACTAATTGGCTTGTATGCTTTGGGATGCGTCTTGTCTCGCTTCCCCTTTTTTGGTATAAAGATAACTTTTACAAGTCTCCATTTTGATGGAACGTAATTCAATCTTAAACTAGCCTTGAACATCTCAATTAGTGGTGGAACCAACACCGCTTCTCCATTTTGAATCAGTGCTGGAAATATTCCATCAACTCCTGCAGATTTAAAAGGCTGAAAAGATCTTATCGCATTTTCCACTCTGGCCTTCGTGAAGATTTCATCAGCTAAATCTGAGGCGGTGTTTACTGTACTATTTGACTCCGATGAGTTTATACTAGGACATCCTTCACCTTCCAGAGATATAGTATCATTGGAATCCACACTTAGAACCGAACCTGGAAAATGGGTTTCCATCATTAAATCCAATGTTTCACGAGGAGTTTTGGTAAAAGCTCCATCGTCGCGCTTCAGGTTTCCCAATTCATTTGAATGATCTTTTGCAAGCGTTTTCTGTAGTCTTGCAACTACAGGAGTGCTGTTTATGTTTTCACATGTCAGCATCCAAGATTTTCTTTTCGATTTTCGTATTTCGTTGTTGTAATCAGTCAGGGCTTTCCTGTACTGAGTCCAATCTCCCGTTTGTTTCGCTCTATTGAACATTTTACGAGAAAATTTTCTAAGGCGATCCAGTTTAAAGTTCCACCATGGCACGTCTCTAGTAGAAGACGATTGTATGGTGGGACAACTTCTGTTAAAGGAATTGATGATACTTTCATTTACCCTTTGAGAAAATGATTCTAACTTTTGGGTTGAATCAATAGTTTCTCCCATTGTAAATGAATGCGTATTCAACAATTCTACATATTGATCCCAGTTTGTCCTCCTGGGATTTCTAAATGCGGTTCTAGAATAATCTCCACCACTCCAATTAAAGATTATGTGTTTATGATCAGATAGAGAAATCTCATCTGACACGTGCCAGTTTGTGATCTTGTCAAAGATTGCAGCATTGCACAGTGTTAGATCCAAGACCTCTTGTCTGATTACATTTGAGAAAGTAGGTTTATCACCATTATTGCAAATGTCTATATTCTTCGAAGACAGATACTCTAATAGTAACTCACCTCGACTGTTAATATCCGTACTACCCCAAACCGTGTGATGTGCATTGGCGTCACAGCCAATGATAAACGATTTGTTGTTTTCTTTACAGAATTGGACAAATGATGCGATCTCAGGAGGAGGTGCCTCAGGAACATCACCAGGAAAGTAAGCTGAAGCCACAGCGATCTCAGTTTTACCCCTAGTGGTTGGTACCTCTACCATGACTGCAACAATGTCCTTTCTGATAAACTCTGTAATAGGATAGCATTTTAACGTTTTGCGTACTAAGACAGCGGTTCTGGGTGAATCTTGTTGCTCATCATAAAATAGTTTACTATTTTGTGTCAGAACACCAAGAATCTTTCGTTTATTGGACCATGGCTCTTGAATAAGCGCCACTTCTAGTCCTTCTTTTTTAAACCTTCGACTCAACACAGCAGAAGCACCTTTTGCGTGATGAAGGTTTACCTGTACGAACTTAATTCCTGTCATAAAAAAAAATCATTTACCCACTTTTATTAAGCCTCGGAATTGAGACGTAAGAAAAGTGGCCGATTATCCCGGAGACAAATAAGGTCCACTGCGTCATTGCTCCGTTTAACACAGTAAGGGCAACATACTGTGGAGGGTGCCCTGGTACTCCACAGGCTCCGTTCACGGTTAAGTTTTTATAAGACCCCCCTAACCATTCATTCCTAGGCACGGTACGCTTAACACCATGAATTAGGGGTCGCTTGTTTGGTGGACTTTTACCACCGGATCAGGCAATCTTTTTTTTTTTTTTTTGCTAGGTTTCTAGCTGCACTCTGAATAGAGTTGAAACCTCTACACTAGACCCGAAGATAGAAAAGAATACGTAATCTTTCAGAAGCAGTTTGCCAGCCGTACGCGGAAAATGATATCCATTAAGACACTGTTGCAACTAACTCAGAAAGATACGGTAGAAGATTGGAAAGTTTTCAATTGGTCAGTCAGTCAGGATTTGCCTATGTAGTGTTATGGTCATACGGTTTGTGTTTGTCCCCTTGTTTGATTTTGTGGTATGGTTAAATATGTTTTCTCCTCGTTAAGTCAGTTGTCGTATGTTGTTTTTTTCATCGAATCAATCGAACCCTGTATGTTAAAATATAGTCGATCCTGTGTCAAATTGTTTTCGTGATTTCGCTAATCGTTTTCTACTTGTGTTCATCTCTTGTGTCCTTAAATTGTCATTGGTCCAAAATCCACAGAAACATGTAACTGAACTTCTAAACATCTAGGAGATAATCAAAAATACGCCAAGTTGGTCAGTTGATTGCAATAAAATTTCAAAATAATAAAGATTTCATGTCAACTTTCATCCCGCTACAAATACTATTAAAAATATTCAAATTCGTTCAATTGTCCTATCGGTCCTACCTAGATGAACCATGTCATTTTCTCAAGCGTAGCCTAGAAATGTCAACCTAGTCATACACAAGTAACGTTGTTCAGTTAACCGTTATGTGTCCGACAAACTTTTTGCTTTTTTCTACACCGTGCTTTTAAATGGGCGCTGGGTACCCGGGTACCCTGTCGGCCACATAAGGGTTAATATAAAGCAGTCAGTTTTTGTCCAAAATGTCACGTCGAACGCATTGACGTCAACAATGCGTTTAAGTGTTCGCACGTTAGCTTCGAATCTATCAGCACAATTAAGTGCTGCAAATCTCCTTCCCACTATTGATTCTTCGGTCGATTTTTATTGCTTTATTTAAAGAAAATATGACCAACTAACATTGTAAAAATTCGAAAAAGCGACTATGACATTAATAAATTACTATGTAATAAAAATCAACCGAGAAACGTAGGAAATAGAGCCCAAACAACATTTTGAAGTCAGATATATACTTTTATATAATATAATATAAATAATAATACTTTTATTAGGATTTGTAACGATCATCAAAACCTTCTCAAATCCAACCGACTTGGAACTATTGCTTGGGAATAGACTCTACTGAGCCCCGGCGGTTCCTCCTGTTTATCGAGCATGTCTGATGCATATGATCAGCCATACTCCATCTGCAGCAGCCGGTTCGTGATGAACCGTTGGAGGTGCATTAAAGTGTTAAAAAGGTGATATGTTTCACTAAAGAACACTACATTACAATAATCAAAATGAAACTCCTTCACTTTAATACCGTCAACCCCTGCGAACTTGCGGTGTCCCTGCAGCTTTTCATAGAGAAAACTCTAAAGAAGTAAGTGGGAAGCAATACATTCTAAAATGATTTCAGACAAACTTCGTGAAACAATAATGCACGGAAGGGTTTCCCTGTAATAATTTTAAATTTAGCGAAATATTGGGATAATTGCTGTGGCGGTGTTCTAGTAGAGGGGCTGCAGCAATTTGGAAACCTTCAGTAACCAGCTCTGATTTTACTATGATAGCACTGCAATCGTCGGTTTGTCGTCGGTTGACCCATGGAAGCAAGAGGTACTTGTGACCAGACTTTTCCATCTGAGATGATCTGAAATGATCTAATAACATATTGTTAGTTCGAGTCTAATAGGGTCTGGGACCATTTCCCTGATAAAAATATACAATAAAATCGCCATAAACTTCCATTGAATAATGATAAAGTTGATTGTTCAACAACAAATCATATTATGTACGTATTTTCCTGCTGAAAATTATGTATTGGAACTACAATATGTGCACAATAAAATGAATGGCACTAGAGATTTCAATAATAAAAACACCATAAATTGAATGGTAGTTGACTTGAATTTGCTCCAGAAAATTTGGATTTTTTATGGTAAAGATACATAACAACCCCCATTTTCTATTGTAAAAGTGACATTTACAATACATGCTATGGTGGAAAACCATAGGGTCTGTTGTTACTCTATCGTTTTAAACGATTGAAATCATGGTAACTACCATTCATTTCAGCGTGTTGTAACAATACATTTTGTTGTATCTCTATGATCTTTTTTATCAGGGTTGGGCAAGGGGGGGGCTATTTTGGGCACTTTCTGCTATTACTCAGTCAAGTTTTAACCAATTGACTTGAATTTTGGAACGATGAGATCGGATAGTATCTAGCCATGTACAAGAATTGAAGTCAATTCTTTGACAAGTGCCCAAAATAGGTCCCCCTGCCCAGATGGTCCCAGACCCTACCTATTCTATTCAATAACTATTTAGTCTAACGACTTTTTTGATAAATTACTCTGCATCGAAAGGAACAATTTAGTGATTGATTATCTAGGAACTTTTTTAGGATTGCATTGAAATCGAAGTTCAACTTTTTTCCAGAACTCGCTTTTATAATTCTGATGTATGTTTGCGAAAGTACTAACTTCCGAAGGTCCAAAAAAGCACCAGCCGAGCAACGTTCTGCGTTTTAGGCGAAGTCAGAAAATTCTTCCAAAATCGGGCAAGCAAAAACTTCCACCAGCAGTCAGTTCAGGTGCATCACAGCCCGTGCCAGAACTATTTAGCCCATCAGCAACGTGCCAGCCATGTCAGCTTAACCAGCACCTCTACATACTACTATGCGAAAGATTGGGTTTTTCTAGTGATGGTGCGCTTGCAGTGAACACGGCGATGGTGCCCCGACTAGAAAATTATATCAAGTTTATATCATGTTGTGTTATGATGTTATAATATTTTTCTCTTACTTATTATGTTATAAACTAGATGCAGGATGTTGTTAGAAAAAAACTAAAATTGTAACAAAAAGTACACTGGTTTAATCAAGATTATAACTTATTTTGTTATAATCGTATCAAAATTATAACAAAATGTGATATGAATTTTAGCCTCAGGGTTACTACTATCTATCAAAATTTGATACAATTTTGTTATATTATTTTTCACATGTCGAAGACTCAAAACTAAACTATAATACAATGAGTTATCAAACAACATTTATAATATAATATGATATAATTAAGTTATAGTATTTTAAAAACATCACCATCAGTTATAAATATATTGGCTTATTAGGATTCTGTTATATTTTTGTTACAATTTTCTTGTCGGGGCATCAGCAGCAGTTTCCGCCAGTCGCCTGTCAGGTTCATAGACAATAACGAAGGGTGACGGTAAATAGTTGCAGTGTAATGAAAGTAGACAAGTGAGAGTCTTGTAGAAATAGCTGACAGAATTTTCTTCAGATATTTGTGTCTGAAACCTTGGCGAAACTCATATTGGATTTTGTTTGGAGAGAATTTACACACAAATAATTCAAACACACTTTTTAAGTTATCTCAAGAAGTGTTCCTTGATGAATTTCTGAACATAAAACTTCTAAATTCTATAAGAACACATTTTAATCCTTGTTCAAAAAAAATAAATAATAACTTATAAGCTTGCAAAATATATGACGTATATTCAAAAATAGCTGTTGGAAACCGATTCTATCTGTTTCAAAAACTCTGCCATACATCCTCACCGCCCTGAGGATGGCTCCATTATGCAGCGATTGGACGTCAGTTTTCCACAAAACTAAGCCCCTTAGGCAGCGACCGACCAGGCGACACACTGTGGTTGATCAATGTCTATCTGTATATTACCATCGACGACTACGATGACGGCCATGGGGCCAAACGTCCCCACAACCAGACCGGCCGGCAGTGCAGTGAGTGCATGCCAGATCCCACTGCAGCTTTTCCCTCTTTATTCGGCAGTGGAGTTGAAATAATCGGACCTGACACACTGTGTCCTGTTTCCGTGTCCCAACAACCTCTCTCTCTCAGAGTGCTCGCCAGCATGTCACGCGTTGGTTGGTCGGTTGGGTTGAACGTTGACGTTGGTTGGTTTGGTCTGGCCTGGCCTAGTCTAGCCTGGAGAAGCGGCTTTCCGGATGCTGCTGTGGCAGGCTGTCACTTTGGTGCACCGCACCATTGGTCATTTCACTGCGCTGCAGCAGCTCATGGCACGGCCAGTCACTAGCTATGGTTCTGCTGATAGGCAATGCGACACTTGGAAGTTAAAATTTGATTGTTTCTGACCGCTATGCGGTCCACACAGGCTTGTGAACTCAGGCTGGCGAACAATATTTGATGAAACAGCCACGTCACACATTGTAACAATTTCACCCATATCTAAAATTAATCTGTTCCATTTTTTCTGGATTCTTTCAGGTACGTGCCACCGGCAAGATGTACGCCTGCAAAAAGCTCGAAAAGAAGCGCATCAAAAAGCGGAAAGGCGAATCGATGGTGCTGATAGAGAAGCAAATCCTGCAGAAAATTAACTCCCGCTTCGTGGTGAACTTGGCGTACGCTTACGAAACCAAGGACGCACTCTGTCTGGTGCTGACGATTATGAATGGTAAGTGGATGATGGATGTAGGATGTGAGACTGTTTGAACAGGGCGTCCTATCTTAAGCCTTTGAAGCCGGAATTTTTCCAAGCGTTATTATGAAACTTTGCCTACGTTTTTCTGTTGTTTTGGTGTCCAATAGCATAAAATGGTTAGAATATCATGCAGAATATTTTTTTCTGGATATCCTAGGTCACCCAACCTATTCTTGAGTTTATATCCTAAAGTCTACGGGTGTCACGGTAACTTCTTTCAGTATAAAAAGCTACGATTTATAATCTATCATGTCCAGTAACTCTTCTGAAAGTTTAATAGACAGTATCAGATCAGTCGGGATATCCTAGATTATCCAAATTGTTCTTGAGTTTAGATCCTAAAGTCTACGAATGTAAAGGAAACTTTTTTCATTATACAAAGCTACTATTTGTAATCTATCATTCCAGTGAGTCTTCTGAAAATTCAAAAGACAGTATCAGATCAGTCGGGATATCCTAGGTCATCTAAACTATTCTTAAGTTTAGATCCTAAAGTCTACGGGTGTAACGGTAGATTATTTCATTATACTGTCAGGATACAAGCAACCGTTTGTTGATCGGAAGAAAAAATTTCTCAAGATCGGAAAAGCGGACGATTTTTAAAAAATGCAAGCGGAAACCCAGAAAATATATCTCTTCAACGGGGCGAATTTTCCAAACTGGAGCTACCGGATGGAAACCCTCTTGGAAGAGCGGCAGCTGATAGAATGTATCCGGATCGAAGCGGACAAAATCGAGGAGTTCAAAGCCTGCTGACGGTGCCACGGCGCTGGTGACTGTTGAGAAGGAAAGGAGACTGGCGGAACGGAAACTCAGGGAAGCGCAATGCAAATCGCTTCTTGTGGAGAAGATTGCCGATTCGCAGCTGGAACCCGAGCAGAAGGGAATAGCAACAGCATAATAAAATGTGTTATTTTGGAAAAATAACTGAGTACCCGAGCAGGAATGAATAACTGGCACATAACTGGAGCATATCAAAGTCAGGTATCATACCAAGACAAGGTATTGATCGGTTATCCAGGTATTGAAAATAACTTATTTTGGTATTTTATAGGTATTGATAAAATATCTCAACGAGGTATTGGTTTGGTGTTGAGGACTGCTTGAGGTATTATTAAATTATGGAAAAATAGCTATTTATATGGGAAAATCGCAGAGTATTATTTAGGTATTGTCATACCTAAAGTCATTATTCACGCGTTATGCACAGAATACACACCAGTTATTATTTGAGGTATTTTAACTTTTATGCAGGGCTACTTAATACCTTATTCAGGTTGTAGGTATTCAGTTTTCCATACCCGAGTTAGGTATTCTTCAGCTATTTTCTCCTGCTCGGGTAGCGGAAAGAGTTATTTTCATGTTATTTACATAACATATCCTGTTATAAACTTGTCTGTCATAAGCGGCAAAATAACAAAAATTATAACAAAAAAATGTTCCTGGAAGACCTGTTTAATAACATGTTTTGTTAGTTTCAATACCAACTTAATAACAGCGAATTTTTAAAATATTTCAATAACAAATTTTGATATGAATACGTTATTGATAACAATCTGAAAACAAAATTTGTTTTTTTTTCTGTTGCGGATAGGAACTCCTTCAAAGTCCCATATGCATTCAATGGGATACGCAACAATAGGATCTATTGTTAAATGTTTCATTCATAATTGGGACGCTATTGTTGTCGCAAGCGATTCTTTTATTAAAAACAGAGAGAAACAATAGTTTTCGTTTATTTTCCAAACAACTTACGATGAAAAACTACCGTCGTTTTGAAACCCTTTATTAGGTGGTTCATTGTTTATAAGATTAATTTACTTTATTACCTCATTGATTGACACATTTATCCAAGTGAATCTAAGTGGGCTCGATGCAGTGAAATCAATAAAAATAAAATGCCTAAAAATAGTCAATGGAGTTCTTGATGACTTATTTTTTACATTATTGTCGAAAATGTGTTGTTCGTCCTTGAATTCCACCAGTTGATCCAATATGTTTCATAATGGCTAACACTCTTTTGCACTCTCTATTTTCGTTTTCATACACACTTAGAAAATAGTACCGAACTCGGTTAAATTTGAACCGAGTTTTTATCTGCTGAACACTCGGTTGTCCACTCGGTTGAAAATGTAGGAACCGACCATTCGTTTCAACTTTGTGTCAGTGTCAAAACGTCAAACTTACAGAATTTTTCGGTTTAACTATCGAAACCAACCGACCATCGGTTGCTTTTAAATAAAAAGATATTATTGGGATCTAGAGCAAATTTAGAGTTGTTCATCACAAACAAAAAACAAGTTTAAACTTAAGAAAGCAATATGCAATGCGTATTTTATTTCTCACATTTAACGTTGCTTGAAAGTTTATTTTGTATTGGCCTTGCAGTAATTCATCGGGTTCAGAGCGTTGTATCCAGTCCGCAAATGGCCAGAGTGAAATCTGAAAATAATCATTTTCTCCATGTACACTTTCACATTCAATTGAGATTTTATTGACTGAAGTACTTACTTGCACAGTCCGATAAATTTTGAGATAATGCATTCCAATTGGCTTTGATTTTCACAGATCTTTGGAAATCACAAGCAAATTCAACCTGACCGCAAACATTGAGAAAACAAACATGGCCGAACAAAAGTTTGGTTCGGCAGGCTGCTGAACCGAGTTTTCTCGGTAACGGCGAACCGAGTTCGTTTGTTTTGACAGATAACCGCCCTGCTCAGTAGAAATGGCTCAAGAATCTGTCAGAATAATGTCATACTTAACGAAGCTCGGTTTCAAGCGATGAATTTTCAGAAATAAAGCGAATCGCTCGGTTTTTTCTCGTATACCGACGTAATCCGTTGAAAATTTAAACCGAGTTCGGTATTTAAAACTAAGTGTGTAGCTAACTAAAACTGGGACAAAAAACAGGTATACTTTTCAAAGTGCTTATAAAACAAAAAGCTGATAAGTTGGTTCTGTCGCAGTTGAAACGTAATGTCAGTAAGAAGAGGAACTGATGACAAAATAATATTTTCTCTTACAGTTCCTCGCGGAATGCTGTGAACAACGATAATCTCGAATGGTGTAGTTTTGATTGCAAAGCTAGTTATGTTGTAATATTAATGATCAAATATTTGTACAGTCTCAATGACATAATAATAACTGAACAACAAAACATGTTATTGAAATGTAATTTAAAGAAAATATACCAAGAGCACGATCATAACAAAATAAGATTGCCCAACAGAACATGTTATGGAACGGTGATGACTTAATAAGTCAATAATAACAAACCGAGATATAAAAACAGGTTTTGTGATTCCGTTGTTATTATTTTGATATTTTCCTCTGCTCGGGAATACGTGAAGAAAAAATCCACTCCGAAGGCAATCTGGGAAGCGCTGCAGAACGTTTTCGCCAAGAAAGGGATTTCCGACCAGTTCTATCTTCTCAAGCAGCTGGCCGTGATAAAATACAATGAGGCTGAAACTATGGAGGACCATCTGCTGAAGTTCGACCGTATTATCAGGGAGCTGGCCACGGCGGATATCATAGACATTCCCACCGGAGCAGTGTTCATTGGATTTTGTGAAAGCCAGGTTGCTCTGTGAGAACATCAAGCGGAAGAACAATTTCGATGCCGGCGGTATGTCTAACGACGAAGCTGCTCTTTACGAAGGACGTGCTAAAGGATCCAAGCTGAAATGTTTTGCCTGCGGAATGGTAGGACATAAGAAGATGAACTGTCCAGCAAGACCAAAAGGGCAGGATGGAATACAGGAAGCCCGTTTGAAATCGGGAAGCGCGAAGCTGAAGGAAAGAGCAAGTGTTGCTGATTCCGAGGTAGCTTTCATGATTGGATGTCAAGCGAAGCAGCAGCGTGAGTTCCAGTGGATCCTGGATTCAGGTGCTTCCGAGCACATGGTGTGTTCTGCGGATTGTCTTCGAGATGTCAAGAAACTGCAAAACATCCAAATTGTAGTGGCGTCCGGTAAGGTGGTCTACAGTAACTATTCCGGAACGGTCTATATGGAAATCCAAGTCGGACAACGTCAGATCAAGAGCACAGTGAATGGAGTCCTGTACGTCCGGAGCTACAATACAATCTATTCTCGATTCGGAAAGTTGGATCCGTGAAATGCGGATCACATTTGAGAAAGACGTGGTGAAAATCATACGTGGCGACGAAGTTGTTGCAAGAGGAAGTGTATCCGGGAATCTATACGTGCTGAATGCCCTTGAAGCGTGGAAATGTAAATGAAGCGTTGGTGAGTTCATCGTCAAGTTCATATGAGCTGTGGCATCGCAGGTTCGGCCACATTGGCAGGAGCGGCCTAAAGAAGCTGGTTCGTGGCAACATGGTCAAAGGTATGACATTATCTGATGACGAATTAGTTTGAGGCTGTGTGAATCTTGTTTGAAAGGGAAACACGCCCGACAACCGTTCGAGGACGTTCCTTAGTAGCACACATGTACTATACAAGCATATGCAGCTCTTATTCAATCATACAAGAGTTATATAGGCTTTTGTAGAACATATGTATTACTCGGGTTGAAGCTCCAAGATGGAATCGACCCTTGGACCTGATACACAGCGACGTGTGTGGATTCTTTACACCAGCGGCGTGGAATGGTAAGCGGTACTTCGTGTCATTCACCGATGATTTCACTCATTTCACGGTGGTGTACCTGCTGACGTCAAAAGATGAAGTACTTGAAGCGTTCCAGCAGTATACAAGCATGGCGGAGAATCATTTCGACCAGAAGATTGCCAGGATACGGTTCGACAACGGCGGCGAGTATGTGAATTCCGGATTCAAAGAGCATTGCAAGGCTAACGGAGTGCCTTTGGTGAACACGATTCCGTACACACCTCAACAGAATGGCGTGAGCGAGAGGATGAACCGCACCATCTTGGATAGCGCAAAAGCGATGATACACGATGCAGGCTTAACGAAGAAGCTATGGGGCGAAGCGGTCCAGGCAGCAGTATATGTAAGAAATCGAAGTCCAACAGCAGCGTTGCAGAACAAAACCCCTTGCGAATTGTGGTATGGACACAAGCCGGACGTATCCAAGTTGCGAATTTGAGGCAGCAAGGCATACAGTTTTATCCCGAAGGAAAGGCGAAACAAGCTCGACGCACGTAGTGAATCGTGCTATTTTGTTGGATATGGGCCCGCTGGCTATCGTTTGTGAAAGAAGCAGAAGGTGTACTTGCACTTGGCTCGTGATGTTGTTGTGAACGAGAATTGGAATGATGCTGGTACCGGTTGTGTGGAACTAGATGCTAAGTCTGAAGATCCGGTTCGGACTGTATTCAGACAACCTGCTTCGACGAATCAAACAGAACCAATTGTGATTCAAGAACAAGTTCCAGTCAATGCAATTGTTGACGATGTGGTTCAAAGCGACGATGATGAATTTTCGTCAGGAGAAGATGAAGCCGAGCCAGCAAATGAGATTTCGGAAGTTCGAAAAAGTATGCGGGTGCGAAACCCTCCGCGAAGGTACGGCGATTCTACGTGTTTGGTGTATGCATTGAATGCTGAAAACTATGTCCAGGATTTGCCGGACCGCATCGAGAATATGAAGCAACGAGACGATTGGGTGTTCTGGAAGGAAGCCATAGAATCGGAGTTGAAGTCATTAGCCGAGAACAACACCTGGGAACTAGTCGATTTGTCACATGGACGAAAGCCAGTAGATTGCAAATGGGTTTTCAAGTTGAAGCTGAATCCCGATGACTCGATCCAGAAGTACAAGGCCCGACTGGTAGCAGAAGGATTCACGCAACGATACGGATATGATTTCACGGAAACATGTGCACCAGTAGTAAGGATGTCAACGGTCCGGATGATTGGCTTGCGATAGCCAATCAAGAAAATCTTTTGGTGCATCAGATGGACGTAACAACGGCATTTTTGAATGGTAAGCTGGACGAGCAAATCTATATGCGACAACCACGTGGATCTGAGGAGGGGAATCGCGTGTGCAAGCTGAACAAATCCATTTATGGACTTAAGCAAGCATTAAAAGCTTTGAATGACAAATTCCACGAGTTCATGAGTCGGATCGGATCGGATGCATCAACGATACCTGCCTCTATTTCAAGGAACGTGAAGGTGAGAAGGTATTTCTGCTGTTATACGTTGACGGCATTCTTGTGATTTGCCGAAGCCTCGATGTGATTTCCGTCATCAAGAAGCTGTTGAAATACGAATTCAAAATGCAGGACATGGGAGAAGCAAGAACATTCCTTGGATCGAAAATTGAACGTGACATTTTACAAGGCCGGATGACGCTCAGCCAAAAGCAATACGCGAAGCAACTTCTGAAGCGTTTTGGAATGGAGGAATCTAAGCCTGTTGCCACGCCCATGGAACCGAGTCTGCAGCTCAAGGAGAACGAGAAAGCGACAACACTTCAAAAGCCTTATCGTGAGGTGATTGGATGTCTTACTTACCTCTTGGTGACCTCTCGACCAGACCTAAGTGCCTCGGTAAGTAATTTTAGAGTAGCCCTTCAGAAGAACACTGGACACACGTCAAGCGGATACTTCGGTACCTTCAGGGGACTCTGGACCACGGATTGGTATACCAACGGAAAACTGCACCGAAACAAATAGTTGGATTTGCAGATGCAAGTTGGGCTGCGGATCCAAATGGCCGACATTCAGTTTCTGGAATAATCATCAAAATTTATGGAGCTGTGACTTCCTGGAGCACAAAGAAGCAAAATACAGTTTCGCTGTCATCCACTGAAGCCGAGTGCTCAGCGCTTGCTGATGCGACTTTTGAAGTTACATGGATACAAAAGCTGTTTGAAGAACTGGGAATTTTGAAAGATGGAGCAACGAAAATATTTGAAGACAACCAATCAATTGCTATTGTCGAATCTCCTGGAACTTCGAAGTGGCTAAAGCACACGGACGTGAAGCTATATTTTATCCGTGACTGTGTTTCAACTAACAAAATAGAATGCCAGTATCTACCAAAAACGGAGCAGCTAGCCGATTTATTAACCAAAGCATTGCCAGCAGCATAGTAGTCTGTAAAACTTAGGGTCTAATAAATCAGTTTGTATTATACCGTCCAAGCTAGTAGTCGGCTTTCCATATCCTTATCATATACAAAGCTACGATTTGTAATCTATCATATCCAGTAAGTCTTCTGAAAGTTAACCCTTTATAAGGCAGTGGCAACTATATTGCCACCTTATACAAATTATTTATGAATTTTATATGAATGGGCTTTTTTAGAACAAAATGTCTCTCCAAAAACTGCCATTTTTGAGTGTATGAAGGTTCATAAGCTCGAAATTCTGTTATGGTGAGCGAATTGAAAATCGAATGATGGGGAATGAAAGGCCTATGTTCCTTTTACTTGTGGACAAAATTTCAACTTGATTGCTTCATTACTTTTAGAAACTCAGCCTTTTGAAAAAATGTACTATAATAAATGGACATGTACTAAAATTGCCATATCGTCCAAAATAATTGACCAATCGAGACCAAATCCACACAAGTAACTTATGAATATTAGGGCAATAACCTGTCAAAAAATCAGCATGACTGATTAACGCATCACAAAATAACAACATTTTAAACTTTGTTGACAAAAAGCTCAAATTTACACCATTTTTTTTTTCATACAAAATCGACCATCGAATTTTTTGAAAATAAAAACGTTTTTGTTCATTACTGTACATGTACTTCATATTCCAAAGTAGAACGAGTGGATTCCGTGCCTGGTTCTCTCGGCCTTATAAAGGGTTAAATAGACAGTATCAGATCTGTCGGCATATCCTAGATTATCCAAACTGTTATTGAGTTTAGATCCTAAAGTGTACGGGTGTAAAGGAAACTTCTTTCATTACACAAAGCTATGATTTGTAATCTATCATGTCCAGTAAGTCTTCTGAAAGTTCAATAGACAGTATCAGATCTGTCGGCATATCCTAGATTATCCAAACTGTTCTTGAGTTTAGATCCTAAAGTCTACGGGTGTAACGATAGATTATTTCATTATACAAAGCTACGATTTGTAATCTATCATGTCCAGTAAGTCTTGATTTAACTTGATTTAACACTTTGTCCAGTAAGTCTTGATTTAACTTGATTTAACACTTTGTAGCCAAATTCTAACAGATAGAATTACCTCTTGGGAAGTATCTGACGAGGTATCTCTCTCAGATCATAAGCATATCACCTTCTCAATAGAGAGGGGAGAGACCGTGAGGGAATTCTATCGAGACCCCAGGAACACCAACTGGGATCTCTACAAGCAAATTCTTGCGAACAAGCAACCTCTGCTGGACGAAAAAATAAGAACAGCAGAGCAACTAGAAGAAGCTTCTAGGATGGTCACTAACAAAATTATACAAGCATACTACGAAAGTTGTCCACAAAGGGAAAGGAGTTCAAACAGGAAAGTCCCTTGGTGGAACAACGCTCTACAAAAAATGAGGAGGAAAGTAAGAAAACTCTTCAACAGAGCAAAAGCAACTTCGGATTGGGGCCAATATAGAAAGGCTCTAACCGAATATAGCACTGAAATAAGGAAAAGCAAACGAAGACATTGGAGATTCATGTGTGAAAACATCCAATACACTTCAGAAGCGGCCAGGCTTCAAAAAGTCCTTTCTAAGGAACACTCAAATGGCCTAGGCAACGTTAAGAAGGATAATGGCACATTCACCAGAAGTCCTTCAGAAACATTGGAAGTACTGATGGAAAAACATTTCCCAGGCTCATTTGCTGTTGATGAAAATTCATCGGGACAATTGAGGACAAATTCTGGACGCAATATGAACAGAAAAGATGCACTCATGGAATCCCGAAAAATTTTCACAGTGGCAATGGTGGACTGGGCAATAAATTCCTTCGACCCTTTCAAATCTGCTGGAGAAGACGGCATTTTTCCGGCGCTAATACAGCACGGTAGGGACATAATCATCCCTGCTTTAGTTGAGATGTTTATTAGTAGCATGACACTGTGCTACATTCCCAGTTGGTGGAATAAGGTAAGAGTGATATTCATACCAAAAAACGGCAAACGGGACAAAACACAGCCTAAAGCATACAGGCCAATAAGCCTAACCTCAATTATACTCAAAATAATGGAGAAGATTCTGGATGAGCATATCAAAGGCTCGTTTTTAAAAGCTCACAAGCTAAATAAATTACAGTTTGCCTATTGCAAAGGCAAGTCGACGGTAACAGCCCTTCACACGTTAACACAAAAAATAGAAAAAAGCATCAAATACAAGGAAGTAGCGTACTGTGCATTTCTTGATATTGAAGGTGCGTTTGATAACGCTTCACATGCTTCAATCAGATCAGCTATGTATAAACGGGGCTTTCATGGCTCAATCGTTGACTGGATCACTGCAGCGCTGAGAAATCGATGTATTGTCTCTAGACTGGGCGAATCAACCATTAAAGTAAGTACGTCTAAGGGCTGTCCCCAAGGAGGTGTACTTTCACCATTGCTGTGGTCTTTAGTTGTTGATGACTTGCTTAATAGTTTAGTGGCAATGGGATTCGAAGTCATTGGTTATGCAGATGATATCGTGATAGTGGTAAGAGGGAAGCATGATGAAACGCTATCAAACAGAATGCAAATAGCGTTAAACTACACTCTTGCCTGGTGTAAAGGAGAGGGATTAAACGTAAATCCCTCAAAAACTACTCTTGTAATTTTTACAAGAAAAAGAAATGTCAATATAAAGGCACCGTCCTTGGATGGGGTACAGTTGACATTCTCCTCCAGGGTGAAATATTTAGGAGTCATACTAGATAAAAAACTGAACTGGAGTGAACATCTAGAGCATGTAGTAAATAAGGCAACAACTGCTCTTTGGGCCTGTCGGAGAGTGATCGGGGGAAAGTGGGGGCTAAAACCCAGGATAGTTCATTGGATCTACCTGGCAGTTGTTAGACCCAAAGTCTCTTATGCCTCTCTAGTCTGGTGGCCTAAAACCAAAACCAAAACAGCCCAACGAGTGCTGGCTAAACTTCAACGTTTAGCAACAGTGTCAATAACAGGAGCTATTCGAAGTACTCCTGGTTCAACACTAGATGCCTTAATGCATCTGCTACCCTTGCACCAATTTGTGCAACTAGAGGCAAAGAAAAGTGCCTTGAAGTTAAAAAGTTATAAGAACATCTTAGAAGGCGATCTAACAGGACATTTGAAAATCTTAACCAATGTTACTGTAAATCCACTAGTAATACAAAATGAAGACTGGATGGAACCAAAATTCATCTTAGATATACCATACAAAGTTTCGATTGATGATCGGAGCGTATGGGAATCAGGAGGACCAACGGTTCGACCAGGATCTATTGTATTCTATACGGATGGATCGAAAATGAGTGATAGAACTGGGGCTGGAGTATATGGACCCAGGACTAAACTCGCCATACCAATGGGTAAATGGCCAACGGTGTTCCAAGCTGAAATTCAAGCTATTTTGGAATGCGCTGCCATCTGTCTTAAAAGAAAATATAGACATGCGAATATCTATATCTTTTCAGACAGTCAGGCAGCTTTAAAGGCAGTCTGCACATTTGAATGTTATTCTAAGCTAGTATGGGAGTGCATTACACTACTGAAGGAACTGGCTGGAAGGAATACTGTAAAATTATTCTGGGTACCAGGTCATTGTGGAATTGCAGGCAACGAAATTGCGGACCAGCTAGCTAGGGAGGGATCTCTGGGTGCCTTGTATGGACCGGAACCCTTCTGTGGAGTATCATCAAGTGCTCTATCGATGGAGCTAAAAAAATGGGAGAAACAGAGCGTAGGAGCAAACTGGCATACTGCACCTGGAATATCCCAGTCAAAGAGATTCATCGTGCCAAGCGTGAAAAACACGAACACACTACTGAAACTTAGTAAACGCGAATTAAGTGTGTACACAGGATTGTTAACTGGGCACTGCCCATCTCGACACTTTCTATTGAAGCTCAAGAAGATTGAATCAGAAGAATGTCGGTTCTGTGGTTTCAACTCTGAAACCTCGGAACATCTACTTTGTGAGTGTAGTTTTCTCTTTAAGAAGAGAGAACGTTATTTCGGTGGATGTATCATGCATCCCCGAGATATCTGGTGGAATATAAATCCCAAGAAGGTAGTGGCTTTCATTTTGGAAGCTATTCCAGACTGGGGTATAATGCAGGCCTAAAAAAAAACAATCGCTAGTTCTTAATACTAGTGAGTGTACTAATGTACTGCATAAAGCAACTGGGTCTTACCACAATAGATCAATTAATGGTCGCAGTGGTTGTGTACCCCTACAGGGAAAAAAAAAAAAAAAAAAGTCTTCTGAAAGTTCAATAGACAGTATCAGATCAGTCGGGATATCCTAGGTCATCAAAACTGTTCTTGAGTTTCGATCCTAAAGTCTACGAGTGTAATGGTTACTTCTTTCATTATACAAAGCTACGATTTGTAATCTGTCATGTCCAGTAAGTCTTCTGAAAGTTCAATAGACAGCATCAGATCAGTCGGGATATCCTAGGTCATCCAAACTGTCTACGGGTGTAGCGGTAGGTTATTTCTATAAACAAAGCTTCTATTTGCAATCTATCATGTCCAGGGTCTGAAAATTTAATAGACAGTCCAAATCAGTCGGGAAATTCTGGGTAATAAAACTATTTTTGAGTTTAGATCCTAAAGTCTACGGGTGTAACGGTAACTTCCTTCAGTATACAAAGCTACGATTTGTAATCTATCATGTTCAGTTAGTCTTCTGCAAATTCAATGTACAGTATCAGACCTGGTATCAGATCGGTTGGGATATCCTAGGTCATCCAAACCGTTCTTGAGATTACACTCAAAAGACTACGGATGTAGCGGTAGCTTCATTTATTATACAAAGCTATGATTTATAATCTATCATGTCCAGTAAATCTTCTGAGTGTTCAATGAACATCATAAGATCAGCCGGGGCCATCCAAACTATTATGATGTTTCTGTTTTGGCTATATAGAGTTTGTTGCATAATCTATTATACTTACTGGAGTTCACAGAATACAACCAGAGACTACGACATAGCTAAATTATCAAAAAATATCCATTCAGTATAGTCCTTGGTATGATCTTGCTACACGTATGTATCAAGACGAAACACGTGGCAGCATTCATGCGCGTCAGCGTGGTGCTTTTGTTTGATCAGGTAGGCTATGATAGGATAGGTGTCAGAAATTTGCAAGCTCCCGTCGTCGTCATACCGCAGCCGCACCATGGACTAGAGCAAACGTAGCTTCAGCTGCTGCTTCTACGACTGATCTGCAGTCCTATTCTGAATCTGGATAGTCTTGATTCGGATTCGTGCTCATCAGAGGATGTAGAAGTAGCAGCTGTGTCTACGGTAGCCTCGAAAATGATCGAAAAGTGGGTTCTGGCAAAGGTGCCGAAAAGTGCTACTTTTCAGCACTCTTAAGAGTGCCGAAAAGTAGTACTTTTCGGCACTTTTGTTTTAGTGAAGAAAAGTAGGCCGTTTAAACGTTACTACCGCGAGTGAAAAGTAGGGGAAAACGCAACGCAATTACAAAAAATACTTTTTTGCAATTACAAAAAATTTTGTATGCAACTCGTTGCAAAACTCGATTTTTTCAGCACTCGTCGTATTTATCCAACTCGGCAAGCCTCGTTGGATAAATGTACGACTCGTGCTGAAAAAATCATCATTTTGCAACTTGTTGCATAAATAACTAGTGTAACATTACTATCTGAAACGAAATCACCTCATGTCACAGTGGTTGTTTTTATCAACTAACCTTCATAACAGTAAGGAATCCCATAATATCCCAAAAAATATATAACAACGCTTATTGTTACTCCAACTACTTTGGTAATCCACTGTACGATTATGTAACACTACTTAACGTAGAAGAAAAAGCTATTATCGCAAGTGTAGACCTGAAGCTATGGTCTCCGGAGTACTGTTGTTGATCTAGAATACCTCAAAACTATCTTGAAACTACTCATGATGTGCCAGGGCGATAACAGATTACAGTTTAAAGTTTATTGTGAGAATAACTACTGTTACTATCGAGAGCTGAGCTTCAGGATAGTTTGGACGACTCTCAATGTCCCAAAGGTTCATAATAATATATAGTAGACTTTAGTTTGGTCCAGTCACCGCGATTGATTATGAAACGTTACTCAGTATGCCAGACATAGCTGCTGATGTTACGAGTGTAGACCTGAAGTTTTGAACTCCAAGATAGTTTGACTGACCTGGAACATTTCAAAAATGTCTCTAAATGACATTTGAGATTTCAAAAGCTGCAGATTATGCAATGCATTATTTATGGTGAAACACTTAAAGTTTTTCTTGTAGATTTGAAAGACTTCATTATATAACAGTTTGGACAAACCTAAATGCCCCAATGGTTTATTATCAACAAGTAGACTTCAGAGTGGTTCAGTAACTGCGGTTGATTGTGCAACGTTACTCAGTATAACAGATATGGCTCTTGTTACGAGTGTAGACCTGAAGTGCTGAACCCCAAGGTAGTTTGGCTGACCTGGAATATCCCTATAGTGTCTCTAGATGATATTTGAGATTGGAAGAGCTTTACGGATCCCAGCAGAATATGCAATACTATGATTTATGGCGAAAACACATAAAGTTATTCTTGTAGATTGGAAGGACTTCATTAAAGGACAGTTTGGACGATCCTGAATGTCCCAAAGGTTTGTAATAAGCTAGTAGACTTCAGATTACTCCAGTAACTGCGGTTGATTACGCAATGTTACTTAGTATAACAGATATGGCTCTTGTAACGAGTGTAGACCTGAAGTTTTGAACTCCATGGTAGTTCGCAAAAGATGCATTCGGCATAACTTCGGAGTAGCTTCGCAAACATCTTGCGAAATGCTATACCTCCAGAATTTACTCTTTGTTTCCAATAGACCAAATGCTTCGGAATGGAGTAACTAACAAACATTGCCAAACTCCGCGTTTCCCTTCCACAGGTGGAGATCTCAAATTTCACATCTACAACATGGGTGGCGATCCCGGCTTCGAGATGAACAGGGCGCGGTTTTACGCCGCCGAGGTGGTCTGCGGGCTGGAACATCTACACCAGATGGGCATCGTGTACCGGGACTGCAAGCCGGAAAACATCCTCCTGGACGACACCGGACACGTGCGGATATCGGACCTGGGCCTGGCGGTGGAAATTCCCGAGGGTGAAATGGTCAGGGGGAGGGTTGGTACCGTTGGTAGGTTCTCCGAGCTGACTCGTTCCAGCGGTGGTTCTTAACTTCCCTGTTCTCTTATTTCCAGGATACATGGCTCCGGAAGTCATCGACAACGAAAAGTATGCATTTTCACCGGATTGGTTCAGCTTTGGGTGCTTGCTGTACGAGATGATCGAAGGTCAGGCTCCGTTCCGGGCGCGGAAGGAGAAGGTGAAACGAGAGGAGGTCGACCGCCGGGTGAAGGAGGATGCCGAAAAATACTCCCACAAATTTAGCGACGATGCCAAAATCCTGTGCCAACAGTTACTCATGAAGGCCGTCAAGAACCGGCTGGGGTGCCGCAACGGTCGGTACGGTGCCCGGGAGGTCAAACTGAGCGGCTTTTTCAGCAGTATTAATTGGAAGCGGCTTGACGCGGGCGTTGTGGAACCGCCCTTTGTACCGGACGTGAGTTTTTATCGAAAGGTTAAGAAACGTGAATTCATCTGAATCTGGTTTTTCCAATTTTTAGCCACATGCGGTATATGCCAAAGACGTGCTCGACATCGAGCAATTCTCGACGGTCAAGGGGGTGAATCTGGACGCGACGGATGAGAACTTCTACTCGAAGTTCAACACCGGTTCGGTGTCGATACCGTGGCAGAACGAGATGATCGAGACGGAGTGCTTCCGGGAGTTGAACGTGTTCGGGCAGGACGAGTGCCCGACGCCTGACTTGCTCATCAATGCGCCGCCGGTGGTGGAGAAGCCCGGTTGCTTTCCGTTCCGAAGGAAGGTAAGTTATTGCACCTGTTTCAATTTGCCCCGATGTTCCTTATAATAAAATGTCTGAATACCTGGACTACTGCAACCAAAGTGGCCAAAACCATTATTCTACTGATTTTCTGTAACCGTGGTAGTTCCTACCCCTCACAAAAATCGCTTTTGAGCTTTTCAAATTCACCACTAAATTGCTTTTGTATTTCCTCCTTTCCAGAAAAAGCAATCCGCCCGCGAAAAGCCCGTTCCTTTCAACGAGAAATTGCTTTCATCTAGTCAGACCACGGTAACAGTCAGCTCGTCGCAGAACGAAAGCTGATAGTGTGATGGCCTAAGCCAGCCGCGTCAACCGCTAGAACGACAACAACAACATCAACAGCAACAGCAAACTGATGCACCATCACCAACCAAGATCTAACTGAACCAAAAATGTCCCAGTAGCTCGGAATTTTGTACATTTACACTGAAGAAGGAGATAGAAAAAAGGCGACGCAGCAGCAAATCTCGAACAGCCATCATCGCCATCGGAAGTCACGTGACTCCAGAAGCAACTCCAAATCGGCACACAACTCTCACCCAATGTGCAATGTTGTGCACACATTTTTAGCAACAAATTACCAACCAAACAACCAGACGCGCAAAACGGCAAGAAGGAATCGTACAATTTCTTCTCGGGGTTTGTACACACGGTACTAGGAGAGCGAACTCAACCGTAGGAAAGGGTGCCACGTGGTCCTGTTCCTCGTTTGCAGGAAGGAACCGTTCAAGCCAACAATCTTAATCCGTACATGCAAGAAATAGTAGGAAGCAACCACTAGTAAAGAGGTAAATTCTAGGAAGAAGTTGGTCGTAAAGAAGTTGAACAGTGCGCTCCGAAAGCGCGTATGGCAGAAGCGCGAAAGAAGAAATGGAAATGTGTGCTTGTTGAAGATTTTTACTTTCGAGTTGTTATTAGGTTCTTTTTAATTTCCGCAACAGAGAGATGCACAATCGTAAGCACAACAGCAGCAGCAACAGCAATCAGCAACAGTGATGATTTGTTATTTATTTTAACAGGAGTTTCGAATGTTTTAACCGTGAATTTTAGGTTTCCTCTGTACATAATCGTTTCTAACGCCTAGGTAAATTATGGGCGCTCGCAAGATGAGAAAGAGCCCCTCTTTCGGTTCTTCGATCCACTTATCGCGCTCAAAGTGTTTTTTAAGTAGCATTTTTTTCTATGTTTTAAAGCGACGTGATTTTAATTTACTATATAGTTGATAGTATGCAGAAATGTGTTGGCACACGCGTGCACGTGATCGATCGTGATCCAGCATATAAGTAGAAATGGAAAACATAACAAATTGTAGATTATTACAATGCACAATGGGAAAAATATATTTGGACTTCATATTCGGTGTACAAGGAATGCCATGAAACTTTAAAGAAAGAATGATAACAATTCTAGAATGTCGGATGAAGTTTTACTTTTCAAATGATTCTTGAGTAATTCAAGAAATATTCTACAGAAACTGAAGCAGTTTAAAATAACTCTGAACTTGCTTAAGAAAGCTTCTGACCCACATTTCTTTAAATGTTTCTGGAGTATCTTCACAGATTCAGAAGTTAGTTCAGAATTATTTTAAAAATGTTGGGAACAGTTTAGAAATATAAGCTTTCAATAGAGTTCCATTCAAGATTTTTTCTAGCTTAGACAACAATTTGATATGAATTTTATCTATGTTTTTCCCATTGCTCAGTGTACCTAAAACTAGAATTAACAATTAGTAAGTAACAGCAACTAGGAAGAAAGCAAGGAGAAAACAAGGATATGAATAACTCATAGGTGTTTTTGTAAGGTAAAAGAAAACATTTTCCAACCCAAGGAAAATAACCAAGTACAGCATAAATAGGCTTTTAATCTTTCTCCCGTGCCCTCACCTGCACCCCGCCACCACCCACTACCGGAGCCGGTCGTGACACGGGGTGTAACGACGAGCTATGGGATGTGATAGCAAGCAAAATGTGTGTAGTAGTAGCTCACAGTTTTTATTTCTCGCGAGAATAGTGTGTTTTATATACCGATTACGAGAGAAACCAAGTGCAAGACGAAGTAGACGAATGTGTCCCCAGTTTGTAGAGGACTTCGATGATTCCGTTGTTAACGAAAAAAAAAATGCGAAGGAGCAGTTCCCGATAGAATATCCGCGTAAATAGGCACAAAAATAAGTCAACTTAAAACGTGTAGAAGAAGAAAGCCAAAAGAATAGCGTGACTCGAAAACTCAAATCATACTCATTTGAATCGCAAGCGCACGCCAGATGAGATTAGTAACGAAGCAGCACAAAAACCTTTTTCGCTTATATCACACATACACTTACATCTTTAGATTGAAAACACTAGCACAAATACTGCACTCGCACATAACTCTTACCATAACCTACGAACTATGAACTTTCATGAGGCGATTATCGCCCGTTCAAAGCTTGGTGCCCAGCCCAGTGACCTGCTCAATAGGAAGAACGAAAAATTAAGATCAATTCATTGGAATGGTTTCAGCGCCTTTAGTGAGTCAACGGAGTAATCTTACGGGTTATTTGTACACCAGGTAGTGTGGGGTTAAGGACCGTCTTCTACCAAAAAATAAAAGAGTGAACGACAGGACTACTGTTTCCTCGATTCACTAAAAACATTCCCATGATCGCCACACCTTCATCTCTCCGGAATAAACAAGAAGGCATTATTTCAGAGAGGGGCTAGTGCACATCGTATCCTCAAGGTTAGCTGCATAGCCTGCAGCAACGAACATCGATGACTCGCTTTGGGGAGTTCACCAAGGTACCGTGCTGGCGTTTAGCCAGTTTCCCGAGTTGTCCTTACCACTCCTTTTGTCCTCGGAAGGCAGGCAGCGTCGATACCACGGTTCCAACTGCAGAGTAACTATCAAGAACTGATACCACGTGCACAGCGATTTGACCTTCCCGCAAGTAAGGCCCTATCTGCCAGCACACAGAAGGACGTGCCGACATGGGGCCTCCACCTGCCCCGATATTGCCGAGGAACTCTTTCCAACCGCGGGCTCGGATCTAATCCACAGTAGACCGACTCCACGACAGCAATGCTACCGCGATGTTCTTCCCGCGGCCACTTAATCGCTGTAAGGGTCGATTTAGACCACAGGGCACCAGTATGACCTACGTATCCTACTTTGAACCCTTGAACCTCTTCTGTAGCGTATGCACTACCATTCTCCAAGTCCACACAACACCTCCTCTGTAGGTCCAAGTTGGCAATCACTTAAGTCAACCAGTAAGCCGGTGGTCTTCCCATTTCTAGCGCCTCCCTAACCCTTCTTCGAAGTATGATATCTTCCACCTGCGAGGGCTTGGTATTGGACTAGCCGCCTCTTCCTCTACCCGCTGCTTGCTGTTGTTGTAGTCGATACTGTAGTGAACCTCCAGGTGATCGCTGTGAGTGTAGCAACCGTCTACTCTTCAGTTCGAACTACTTGTTAGGCCAGGACTACAGAAAGTAACTTCAGTAATCGACTCCGCACAGTTCCGACTAAAGGTACTCTTGGTACTGACATTAGCCAAGTCGACATCTAAGATGGCCAGTGTCTCTAGCAGGATCTGGCCCCGATGATTCGGTTTCCCCATTCTACGGCCAAGGCATTAAAGTCACCAGCTATTACCACCGGCCTTCGCCCTGTTATGCGGTCCAGCATTTGCGTGAACTGCTCGATCGGCCACCACGGAGGCGCATAACATCTACAGAAGAAGACCCCGTTTACTTTGGCAACCACGAAGCCCTCATAGGTAGTAGACACCAACTCCTTGACGGAGTATTCACTCGTCGTCTTATCATCGACATTTTTCTAGACCTATCCGCGACCCAGTTGCCGTTGCCGGTGGGTACTCAGTATCGGTCCGCTATGATGGCGATATCCATCTCCCACTCAGAAACCGCCTGACAAAGCAGTTGCTAAGCCGCGTCACAGTGGTTTAGGTTCAGCTGCGTTACCTGCACTGTGATTTGTTCACTGCGGCTTTCTTTAAGGCCGGGCACCTTGGACTACCCGTCGGATGTCTGTTGTTCACGGATTTCCCCGTACAGATCGTACAGATGGGTGGACTCGTGCAGCTTTGGGCCTTATGACCTTCAGCGCCGCATCGCCTACACAGTTTGCGCCTGTCAGGGCCTTTGCAGTCCCACAATTTGTGTCCTGGTTCCAGATACCTAAAGCAAACCTCTGGTGGCTCGTAGAATGTCAGGTAACATACGCACCAGCCCACCTTTACTCGCCCTACGTTTTGACGTCCGCCACAGGTAGCTGAACCAAAGCTATCTGTGTCCCTGCTGGCCCCTTCCGTAGTCTAATGGCTGCGGCGATCACCTGCATATTGCACTGTTGCCGCAGTGCCGTGACGAGCTCTTCCACTTCGGTGATCTCGTCTATGTCCTTGACCTTCAGAGTCGTCTCATGTGTGAGAGCCCTCACCTCTACTCCCTTACTCCCAGGACCTCTTCTGCCAGCCTCTTGTAGGCGGCGTCCTTGTAATCCTTCTCGCGCTTCAGCTCCAGGATCATTTCACCCGTACGAGTACGTCTAATACTGCGTTCGTCGGCTCCCGGACCCTCAAGCTTGGCGTTGCTTCGCATCGCCTTCAAGACGTCCGAGTACTTGGACTGTTCCGTCTTGACGACGAGCGCGTCGCCTTTCTCGCGCTTGGCACGTACCCTCCTGTGCCTTGGCTTGACGTCCTGCACTTCCAGCGGCGGATTCGTCTTCCTCTTCTTCCGTTCTACCTTAGTCCAAGTAGGGCCCTCCTCTTGGTTCGCCCTACTCTGCGGCTGCTGAGGGCCCACCATCGGTCGCAACCCCTTGTTCCCATCGTTCCGGGACGGACCAGCCTTTTGAGGCCCATCCTCCGCAGCTTCCCGGGATCCCTGGCTGGGGTCCGACTTTCCAGCATTGTTGCCGACCTTCGGGGTAATTATACGCCTGGCCTTGCGGGCACCGCCAGACAGCTCCTCACCTGACGGCTGCCTCGCCCGCTTCTGCGAGTGTTTGACACGCTTGTCACGAGCATTCGCATCCACTTTTCTCGGACTGCCTGCGAAGGAGAAGGCCTCCGTTTGGGTAAACTTTGGCACCTTCTCCTTCACAGGTTCCGCTGCTGCAGCAGCCATCATCGCGAGTACCGCGTGCTCCTGCTTGGCCTCATCAATAGACACCCGAAGTCGATACAAGGCCGTTTTCAGGTCCTTGTTTATATTCGACTTGGCGGACGCAAAGTGGATGATTTTGCCAAACTGCTACTCAGCCACCTCTATTGCGAGCCGTCCTTTGTTCTCTTGGCTGACGGCCCTCAGCAACCACGCTCCGTCCATTATCTCCACCGGTTGGCTTACCGGGGAGTGGACTGGAGCTCCCACGCTTAAGCTGCGGACGCAGCTACTCACGCCTACCTTCCGCGCTTCTCCTTGTCGGAGACCTCATCGCATCAACCCGCTCCTTGCGATGGGGTTGATCGCACCACTACTTCCTACACCTGCGTTTTGATTTTTTTTGTTTTGAGTTGATGTTTTCATCCCACGAGTAGCATGGGAAAGGAGGTCTACCACGCCAGAGCCCTGCATTAACACGGTAAGGGACAGCTTATTTTGGGGAGGGGGGCTCCGTTAAAGATCGAGCTTTTTTTCACCCCTTCGATCACTCATTCCTCGGCACGGGTCGATTGACACCTTGAATTGGGGTTAGTAGTCCTATTCTTAGCCGATTTTTCGATCGACAACTATGCTGCAAAAAGCCTTGATTTTACGGAAGTCTTTCATTGTAGCGGAGCGCTTCTCTGGGTGCACCAGGTGCAGTTGATTCCGGGGATTTCCTTCCTGAATTCGTCGGATAGGGTAAACTTGCATTGACTGCAGTTTCGTGGGCTTCAGTTTATCCATGACGACCGCTGATGGTGTCTAGTCCGGAATTCCGTGGATTTGAATCTGCCTTGATATCTTGTTGGCTACTTACCTTACCGATCAAGCTAAGGCCGGGGTGGCCTCTGCTGTACATAGTAGCCGTCTCTATTCCACTCGGTCCATGGCTGTTTGTCTCCAGTTCCGCACTCTGCGTATGGTCCGCAGATCGTCCTCCACTAGGTCGACCCACATAGCTCGCTGCGCACCACGTCTTCTTGTACCGGTCGGATGACTCTCGAGAACCATTTTAGTCGGGTTGCTTTCCGACATCCTGATGACGTGACCCGTCCACCGTAGCCTCCCGATTTTCGCGGTATGGACGATGGTTGGTTCTCCCAGCAGCTGATGCAGCTCGTGGTTCATTCACCTTCTCCAAGTCCCGTCTTCCATCTGCACTCCGCCGTAGATGGTACGCAACGCCTTCCGTTCGAAAACTTCAAGGGCGCGTTGGTCCTCTGCACGAAGGGTCCATGTTTCGTGCCCATAAAGGACGACCGGTCTGATCAGCGTTTTGTTGATGGGTTTAACTTGGTGTAACGGCGAATTTTATTCGATCGTAGAGTTCTGCGGATTTCAAAGTAGGCACGATTTCCTGCCACAATGCGCCTCTGAATTTCTCTGCTGGTGTCGTTGTCGGCGGTCACCAGTGAGCCCAAGTACACGAATTCTTCAACTGCCTCGATTTCATCACCGTCGATATAAATTCGGGGTGGCGGGCGCGGTGATTCGTCCCTGGAGCCCTTTGCCATCATGTACTTTGTCTTCGGCACATTAATGACTAATCCGATTCGCCTGGCTTCACTCCTTTAGTCGGATGTACGTTTCCGCCATCGTCTCGAATTTACGAGCAATAATATCAATACCATCAGCGAAACCAAGCAGCTACATCACTCGATCCATCGTCGCCTTGATCAATCGTATCAGTTTATCCGGGAATCCGTATTCGTGCATAATCTGCCATAGCTGTTCTCGATCGATTGTATCATACGCCGATTTGAAATCGATGAACAAGTGATGTGTGGGCACGTTGTATTCGCGGCATTTCTGCAACATCTGGCGGATGGCGAACATCTGGTCCGTTGTAGTGCGTTCACCCATGAATCCAGCCTGATATTGCCCCACGAACTCTCTTGCAATCGGTGTGATCGCGCGGTTGTTCCCGCAATTCAACTTGTGGCCCTTTTTGTAGATGGGACACAAGATACCTTCCATTCATTCCCCCGGTAATACTTCCTCCTCCCAAATCTTGGTAATGACCTAGTGTAGTGCTCTCACCAGTGCTTCTCGCTTGGTAGTTGATCAGCTCCAGCGGCTTTGTTGTTTTTCAACCGGCCAACCTCCTCCTCAATCTCTTGGAGGTCAGGGGCCGGAAGTCTTTCGTCCTGTGCACATACTCCTAGATGTGTTACCACGCCACCTTCAGTACTTGCAACGTCGCCATTGAGGTGCTCATCGTAATGCTGCCGCCACCTCTCGACCACCTCACGCTCGCTCGTAAGAATATTCCCGTGATTATCTCGGCACATGTCGGCTTGTAACACAAAGCCTCTGCGCGAGCGGTTCAGCTTCTCGTAGAACTTTCGTGTGTCCTTAGCGTGGTACAGCTCTTCCATCGCTTCGCGATCTCGTTCTTCCTGCTGGCGCTTCTTCATCCGGAAGACTGAGTTCTGCCTGTCTGTTACGTGCCTCATTCGCTCTCGTACGGTGTTGCAGCATTCTCGCCCATGCTGAATTCTTCTCGTTTTTCAACTGTTTAGATTCGCCGTCGTACCAGTCATTTCGGTGATTCGGAGTCGCGAAGCCTAGTGCTGTAGCCGAGGTACTACCTATGGCGGATCGGATGTCCCTCCAGCCATCTTCAAGTGTAGCTGCGCCAAGCTGCTCTTCCGTTGGTAGGGCCACTGCTAACTGCTGCGCGTAGTCTTGAGCCACTTCTACGTTACGCAGCTGCTCGATGTTGAGCCCCGGCGTTCGACTTCGACGCGTGGTGATAACTGTCGAAAGTTTTGAGCACATACATTGTTTGAACCTATAAAACATTATCAACCTTTGCATAACCCGTGAGATTACTGCTTTGATTCGCTCTACCTTACAACCATCGATATTGATCACTTCACAAAGATCGTGAAATTGTTCCTAAATATGTTTCCAAACACACCTCAACCGAAATTCATTCACGTTTCGATCAGTAACCAACACCTTAGGAAAGAGTGTAGCATGTCCAGACATTTTGATGTAATGCCATGAAATATCGGTGCTGATAGATGAGGAACTAGCCAAGGCTAAAACTGTTATAATGAAATGGTAACGATAAGGAGCATCCAATCAGCTCGAAAGAAACAATGCAACTCATACCAAGAGCACGGACCTAATGGAATCTCAAAGTGAGTCCTTTTTCGAAATCAGTGTGTGTTAAATTTGCTAGAAAACCACGAGAAAAAAGTATGTAATATAGATAAGAAAAAAAAACACATTCACCTGGATAATCATTACCAATTAGGCGGGCACATCGAAGAAGGAAGAATGTGCGATCCCTGGAAACCAATTCTACACATTTTGAAACGAGAGAGAGACTACTAGAAACTGGGAAAATCTGCAAACAGTATTAGTAGACAGTGTTTATTCATTTTGAAATCCTTCTAGAATGTACCAAAAGTCACGAACGCGGCAGAGGAATACAAATCAAATCTACTGACAATGATATAGTTACCAAAAAAAAAAACGGCACAAAAAGTGGAAGAGGCAAGCTCAAATCGTAACTATCGTCGAGCGTGTTATACGGCTCGTATGAAAATAGCGACGTACTAGAACAGAAATCAATAATGTGATGGAAAGTGGCAGTTTAATCCGTGATTCAAACCATCGCCGCTGAGCGGATGAAGCCAAAAATGTTTCACCAGTTCACACCAAGAGGCGCTGCTTCCATCGGTTTACATATTTATTCCTACTCAACGATGAGGAAACGGCGCTAGTAGAGAACAAGGCATGCATCATCAACAGTTGAATTGTGCTTCATTAGAAACACAATCTTCGTCTTCATTCAGACTTAGATTGAGTTTCCATTGAAGCAATTCTCAGTTTGTTATGGTGCACATTAGTCTTTCACAATCGTCGCAAAAACTTTTTGCCCAACCGAACGATGCCAAAAACCAAAAAAAAAATCGCTGAAGGCCATCACACTACTGTATTGTCAATAGGATAACAATTGCCAATTAATACAATCTCGACACCGGATAGGTTTCAAGCATCAAGCAAATACCAACCTATACAGATACCTACCATTCGACTACCTATTTCGTTTGCACCTGTTGTGATTCATTTTCTTTCTGCCCTATCTAAAAAACAGTTATCTCAATCTTTCGAACCTAACGTAAACACTACTGTTCGAGAGGGAAATCCCCATTGACTCAAGTATAAACTGATCAGCAGCTACTACAACAACAACAACCCAGATCTTACTTCGAATAACACTAACTTATATGGAAACTATATTATTCAAAACAGCAAAAAAACAAAAACGAAAAGAAAAACTTTCGAGAAAATTTAACCCAAAAAACCCGAAACCCGTGGACGGACGAAAGTTGAAAGAAAATCAACAAAATACAAATGATATGTAAATTTAAGGTACGCCCCCCACACTAGTAAAATGTAACAACTGAAGTAAAAATACAAATAAGACATATTAGTAAATTTTCCGGGGGCGGTGTATCGGATAGAGCGCAAAAGAAACTTCCTTCATGAGGCGGCGTCGCGCACGTGTGCAGAGTGCCTATAGACGTCGCGTCGTCGACGACGACGACGCAACTCTTGAGAAATCTCAGCTGTTTCGATCGTCGCCTCGCCGCGTCGTCGTCGTCGTCACTGGTGCGTGGGAAATCGTTCGAGTGCGAAATCGCTGGGGAGCGTGGCGGCATATGTGACGCTCGGCACGTTGCCAAGCATGCGGTAGAATTAGGGGGAATCGTCCTACTGTGGAGGAGTGAGGAATTTGACGTGCGTTAATAGCGATTTCTTTCCTAGCCTACCCCTACTTACAAATACTGATTAGAAACATCAATTTTATGCCTGTGTGATACCAACATTTAAGCATTGAAATAAACAATGGAAATTTGGTGGCAGCATGATTCCCTTTGAGGTGAGGCTAAACGCTCGCTAGTATTTTCTGCTTTGGCTTGATGTGAAATACCAGGGGGCTCCATCCAATTATTCATGGCCACAATTGAAGGTTAGGTTGATGCCCATGTATGTAATCAGAGCTCAATCGCTCAACTTCCTTAATTAGAATGCCCGGATTAATCTTTGGAGGAACTTCTTTAGGACTAGAGAATTTCTGTGGAAATTTAGGAAGGAATTCATGGTGAATCTCTGGAAGAATTCCTTAATCGATATCTGGAAGGATTCTTGGAATACCTGAAATGTTCTAGAATGTTCTTGGGGGCCATCCATTAATAACGTAAGGGTTTATGGGGGGAGGGGGGGTTTGAAAAATCTTACGCGTCATACAAAAATATTTGGGTTTTCATACAAAAAATCTTACAAGGGGGGGAGGGGGTATCGGAAAATCGCGAAAATTGCCTTACGTAATAAATGGACAGCCCCTTGGCAAGATTTCTGAAGCAATTCTTAGAATACTCTGGTGGATTAATCTGTAGAGGAGTTGTGGTGAAATTCTTGATAATTGTGCTTATTCTGCGAATAGAGTGACGTGAGAACAGTCGGAGTCGTATATCGAGGTGGGAATTCTCGACTCGGATGAAGTAACTATTCATCTGATTTACACAGCGAGTCACCTCATTCGTGTCGAGACACTATTCGCAGAATGAGCACAAATATCTCCGGAGCAGGTATTGCTCTTATATAATCCTTAGAGGAAACGATGGAGGATTTTTTGTGAAATCTTTGAATGAAATCATGGAGGTGTACCTCTGAAGAATTCCTGGGAAAGTCACTGGAAGGGTGAATTTCTAGACAAATATTTTGGAAAATTCCTGGGATAACTCTCAGAGAATACACTGGAAGAATTCCTGGCCAATTCACAGTGATAGAGGCTCCCCTATTGAAAATGCTGGAGGAAACTTTAAGAAAACACCTGGCGGAATCATTAGAAAAAATTCTTGACGAATCACAGAAATCATTAACCTTGAGAAATCTGGAGGAATTTTAGATGTGTCTATCCTTGGCAGATATTGTTAACGAGGTTAGCGATGAATAGATGTTATTGACACTCCTGGAATTCGCAACCTCATTCCACATCAAGACACTGAAGTGTACACGGTAAAAAATCTGCACGCTCGATGTAAGGGAAAAATCCATTAACTATTCAACATCCCAATCAACATGATCAGCATTGTTTTTCCATTGAAATCGCAATGCTGTCACTGTTGACTCCAGAACCAAAACAAACACGCCGGAGAAATTAACTGAAAATCAGTTCGATTTGCACTACTGTATAAAGCAGTACGATCCAAAGTGAAAAGCTATTGATTTGGTAATGACTGTTTTGGACATGAAAGTAAATAAAGATGACAGGTGGTAGAAAGTGTTTCGTTTCGATACGCACCTCTCTAACAGATGTGAAGTAGTGTAGTGGGGAAACAGATGATTGTGAATCTCAAGGTCCTGGTATTGAATATGGGTGTCGTGAACACTTTTTTTTTTTTAATTTTAGATTTGAAATCAAAACATTGTCAACAACGAATTGAAGTGAATTTCCATTAAAATTGAAGAGGGATTGAATTTTTTTTCGAATGATATTTAATTGATAAAAAACTGATTAGACAGTAGTGCGAATTCAAGTGCCAATCAGTTCATATCAGAGTGCAGATTTTTTACCGTGTACAGCAGCTACACTAAACGGCGGCTTGCGGTAATGACCAGCTTAAAAATGTTTTTAAATTTACCATGGCAAAACATGATCATTGACCCACCAACGCTTCTTGTGTGCGTTTTGTCTCTTCTCTCATCAACCGGTTCGATAGCCGAGTGGTAGCGTGCGAGCCTGCCCAACAAACATTTTTGTTGTACAAGAGTAGAACAAAGTACTCTTAAGCAAACTTTAGCTTAAGAAACTGTTGTTCAGCTAGTTCTGTTACTTGGGTGGTGATGTCAAGGTTCTTGGTTCGAATCCGGTTGCCAACAGAAACTTTTTTAATTGAAAATCGAGTCCATGGTAAAATTTAACACATAATTCTGTTGAATTGAAACGAAACTCAGTCTGCACAAATTTAGTGGCGTTGTGTATTTAAATTGACCCTCAGAATAGTAATTTCCACCGCAAGCCGCCGTTCAGTGTAGGGTCTGGGGACCATTTGGGCAGGAGCACCTATTTTGAGCACTTGTTGTTATAACGCAGATAATTTTTAACCGATTGATTTGATTTTTTCGACACGATCAGATACGCACAGTATCCAGCCACGTGCAAAAATTCAAGTCAATCGGTTTGAAGTTAACTGAGTTATGGCAGCAAGTGCCCAAAATAGGTGCTTCTGCTCAAATGGTCCCAGACTCTATTTCTATTTTAATAAAAATGTTCGTTGTTGTTGAGCCGTATCTGTTCATTTCGTCTAGCCCTCCCCTCACCGTATTCCTCCAAGTCCACGAAGGAAGGTTCCGAGATTCCGCAGCTGAATGGAACGAATAACGAGAACCGGCATTTTCGTGTTCAACTCTATCTGGATTCAGAGAAACTCCTTACGCGAAGCCAGTCCCCAGTGAAGCGGATGCTGGAAGAGCGAAGTTCCTGCAGATAGATCGGAAAGCGAATTATCTCTTGGTTGTATTCCTTACCGATGAGTGTCTCGGCATAGTCCGGAACAACGAGACGGCTCGCGATATGTGGAAGGCCCTTGAAGATACCTACGCGGAGAAGTTGGTTGCAAGTCAGTCACGGAAACTACGGAAACAGCTGTCGTGACTTCGGATGAAGGAGGAAACTTCAACGCGACATCATTCCAACAATTCGACAACATCGTAAGGCAGTTCAAGACTGCTGGGGTGAATCTCGAGGAGAACGATACGATGTCGCAGTTATTTTTACCCTTCTCGACGGTAACGGTTTGGAGAACATTGGTGAAAACGACCTGACGTTAGAAACCGTAAAGCCACGATTGCTGGCAAAAGATTCCAAGAGGTCTGATCGGGTGGAATATTTTTGTCAAGGTCGAGGTGCTGCGTTTATCGGAGGTCACAAGAGGCCTAAGAAGCTTTTCGGCAAGTGCCATCATTGTGGCAAACAAGGCTATATGCAGAAGGATTGTCGCGTCATGGAGCTCAAAGTTAAGGTCAACGCTGCTGTTGGAAGCAAATCGGTTTCGTTCATGATCAACAAGATGCCGGTGCAAAAGGAGCGAAAGAGGTCGAGCTTCGTAGTCGATTACGGATGTAGCGATCATCTAGTGAACAACGTGGACCGTATGCAGTCAGTCAGGAAGCTCGAAGAACCGTTCGTGATAGATGTGGTCGAGGACGGCGTCTCGATTGTTGGAAAGTACGAAGGAGAAGTTACGGGATTTTCAAAAAAAGGTGGGCGCTTTGAAATGAAAAACGTAATCAAGCTGAGAGGAAACCTCCTCACCGTGATGAAAATGCCCAAGGTGGAATCGACGTTCTGTTCACAAGCCATGACAGAAAGCATCAAGCGATCATGAATAAACATGGCTCGGTTATCGGAGTAGCAATTCTCAGAGGTAATTTGTATGTGCTCGATTAAGACTTGGATACTGAAGGAGCTTCGGCAAATCTTCGCGCCATGGATGTTGGAAACCTCTGACATCGTCGGCTGGGACACGCTAGTCCAGAGTTTCCCAAGCTTTTAGGAGATATCGCTCCCTTGGAGCTTGAGAAAAACTTTTTCGCCCCCTAAGTGATATTTAATTTGTCTATGATAAAAGGCTGAAGCTTTACTTAGCGGAAGCCCTCAACCCTCGAACAGTCGCGTCTTTGACTACTTGCAGCGACGCCGCGCTCACGCTGTGTACTACATGCGCGCATTTTTTATGGTGCGTGTACTCAGTACACGACGCGACCGCTCCCGGGTTAAAGGTTCACTATTTGGCACTACTGTTGCCAAACTGGTATTTAATGTTTCTAAATTAGTATGGATTGCATTTCCAATTAGTTCTTTCGCAAATGTATTAGCTGTCTGCATTTGACAATTGTTGCATATAAACACGATACATTTTTAAATCATGTTTGTGCTAAACATATTCTTGTACAAAATTGAGTAAAACTGAACGGACTGTGACTATTACGAATATAAACCAGATGATGATTAACCTGGGCTTGTTAGGGGAATATCTGTAAGTGTAAATAAAAAGAAAATCGCGTTAAGTACTGTTCCTTTGAATTCCACTAAGAATTTGCATCCTTTGACAGATACGTATTTCGACCTCAACTGTAAGGTCGTCTTCAGTGTCTTGTACTTGACTCGACTCCGATGTTTTATCAGTGTTTTAAAAGGGGCTTTAGATTGGTCACAAATACTCAAATAAAAGTGGGGAATTGAAAAACAATTACAAAAATATCTAGTGTTCGGATTAAATAGGTAGTATGTTTGCTGTGACTCCTATGCTGAAAGGACCTATTCAAATTGAATGCCAGATATCTTTTATGGGGCTGTCCATTAATTACGTAAGGGTTTATGGGGGAGGTGGGGTTTGAGAAATCTTACGCGCCATACAAAAAAGCTAGGCTTCTCATACAAAAAATCTTACAAGGGGGGGTGGGGGTGTCGAAAAATCGTGAAAAACTCCTTACATAATAAATGGACAGCCTCTATGCAGTATTGAGCATTTCTTTTTCCCAGTTAGTATAAGTGCGGGATCGTGAATGAAATTACGATTTTGCGTCGTATCGTGTCGGTGTCTTCTGCGCATTTATACATTACAAGATGCTGAATAAGAGCGCAGAAAACACCGAAACGATTCGATGCAAAATCGCAGTTTTATTCACGATCCCGCACTTATACTAACTACGAAAGGGGTCCAGTGAGGTGGGAAATGCGCAATAAAACTCAGAAATATATTGGTATATTTTTCAAATTTAGTCAGCTTTACTCAGTAACTGAAAATAAACAAGAGCCAGTGATCCGAATTGACAAGCTTCATAGGGGCCGTCCATATACCACGTGGACAAATTAGAGGGGGGAGGGGGTCTGAGGAAAGTCCACGCTTGTCCACGGAGAGGGGGGTGGGGGTCTGTCAAATGTCCACGTGGACAATATCGACTTAAGAAAAAAAAAAGATTTATCAACGATACAAATTATGTCGTATTGATGTGATTCTGTTTTATGACAGTTCCCTGTTATATGATTTTTATTAAATCACTTGTTTTTAGTTGGGGACGGCTGCTCAAAGGATAAAATCATAGCATTGCATACCAATTTTGAAATTTACTTAGCATTTTTTTTTTTAAATATCAGTGTTTTGAACTGTCTAGTAAAAACTACTAAACAAAATCCTGAAATTTCAAAATGAAGCGTAGATAGTAACAGTGATGGAATTCCTATCAAAATTTTCGTTAAAATTCTGTTTGGATTTCCATAAAAATAAATAATAAATAATTTTTTGAAACTACTTCAATGTTATGAAATACATATAGGAATGTAGAAACTTTCAAGTCAAGAAATTTTGCAGGTAATTTCTGCTAAATAATCAAATAAAGAAATACAATCTTTGATAGTTTTCGTAATATCTAAAGCATTAAAGTCAACTGAAAATTGGGACAATCATGGGTTGGGAAATATTTAGAAAGCCATGGTAACCTATGTAGATAACTTGTAATACGAAAATATTCGTAATATATAAATTTAAGAAATATATTTAATACATTAATTATTATTGGAAAAAAAAACTTTAAAAAAATTAAAAATCTCAATTTTTTTTAATTAAAAAAAAATCGATTTTTTTTTTCGGATGTCCACGTGGACATCAGGGGAGGGGGGTAGGGGTTAGTGAAATGTCCACGCTTGTCCACGGGGAGGGGGGAGGGGGTAAAAAATCATGATTTTTTTTGTCCACGTGGTATATGGATGGCCCCATATGAATTGGAGAGTTTTTATTGTTTTGATGGAATTCAACGTTGAAGTTGTGGAAAATTTTGTGGGTCGAAAGATTCCCCGGCGTTAAACGGATAAAGATACTTTGTGTCTTTCATCGATGATTACTTTGCATGCGTTTACATGATGAAAAGGAAGACCGAAGTATTTTGTCGTTTCAAAAGAATAAGCGATGATGACTGCCCAGCATGGGCGAAACTACGGGTTTTCGCCAGGGGATGCACTATGAACAAATCTCGCGTTCAGTTTCAAACGGGCGTATCTGCAATGATCGATTTCTCTCCATCGACTTTCTCTTCCATTAATAACTTGGCCGGGAAATCGGGTTTGGTTATTCTAATTGTTCTAGAAGCTACTTCTAGTTATCCTCTACCAAACCACGCAGACCAAAATTTGCCCATCTCAGAGTTGCCAGCATACAATAAAACAAAGTTACGCATGATTTAAACGTCATTACACTTCTATGTCTAATCTGCATCAGTTTAAATTTGGTGCAGATGGTTGAGCATGAGATTGTAGATTCGAAGATTCAAGGTTCGAATCCTGGAATAGGATATTTTGCGTCTCGATCCAGCTATAAGTTGATGAAACTACGCACTGCATCTCATTGCAATTTGGCATCATAGCATTGTATCAAAACCGTAGAGTGCATAGTAAGAATGAAGTTTCCCTTCATCGTGTAGTTGTGCTGATTTGTGGGTAGAACAAGTAAGCTCCACCCACAGTTGTTTAATGTTGCATCCAGAAGCATCATCGTATTGTTTGATTTAGCTAAATTGATCAGATGCTCAATACTTCGCCCAGCTGATCTCATCGACACGATTTATTGTCAACAAGTATAAACTAAATATCTAGCTAGTCCTGGAATGGGCTTAATTGACAGGTTCCGATCATTATTATTTGGGAGATTGCGTGTAAGTCATGGCAGATTCATCATCCTAACTGCTACAAAGTAAGAAAAAAAAATTATCATGTATTTGAGCTTGAACCTGGGACCTTCTGATCAACAGGCTCGAGCCTTACCATCTGCACCATTCCGATACTTAAATAAAAAGACTTTAGAAAACGATGGCATGACGTCTTAATCATGGGTAACTTTGTTTTAATTCGTGCTGGTAACTCTGTGCGATTTTTAGTAACAACGTGACATACTTTTGATAATTAGTCAATGAAAACGAATTCCTACACAAAAACGATTGTTCGCGAACATACGCTCCCAAGAAAGGCAGCAGCATCCAAAGCTGCGCAACCCACTCCAACCATCGCATCGGAACCGTCACCAAGCATCGCCACGAGGCTCGCACACTCACCCGAGCCGACGGAACATCAGCGAGCAGCAGCGAGAGAATGAGTGCCGTGAGATCCTGCCGTGAGAGCAGCAGCGAACCGCACCGCCGCAACCGTCATGATCATCATCATCGGCTCTCGTCGTCGGCGCCCTGTAGGTAGCGCGATGATGGTTTGTTCCACATACGTCGCGTGGCTTCTACGCGCGCGTAGAATATTCCACGTGGTTCTGGAATACCACATGTTTGAGTATAAATATGCGACCCGTTCCCAGTAGCGAGTCAGTTGCAAATTTAAAGTGAACAAGTGATGAGCGTTTCGCGTGGCTCGAACAACGCGAAGTGAAATTATCCAAGGTGAAATGTAAAGTGTAAATAGCAGTAAAGAGAGAAATAAAGTGTAGTGAAAGTGATTTTTCCCTCGCGGTCCGAAATTCCCCGTTCTCTCTTCTGCCGTGTAATAACCCCCAATACAGTCCAGTGTTCTACGCCTTAAAGTCTTGTGTTCATTGCCGAACAACGATGTATGGACGAAATGTTCGTTACACAAAGGAGTAATCGCTAATTAATTTAGTCACGTAAAATAATGTAAAACTACATGACTTTTATATGTAAAATCGTAAAAATATCGTGTTTTTTTTTACAAAATTGTTGAATAACTTCGAAATACGCAATTTAGACACCGTAGTGTCTTCGGCAAAGTTGTAGATGTAGAGTATTGTTCTAACTATATGCTAACGGTGTCTCCGGCATCTTTCGGAGCAATGTTTTGAATTTCTGAGTAAATTTCTTTGAAAACGGCTAAACAAAAACAAAATCGATTTGATACACCTTTAAATCTTCATCAATTTGGCTCAATTTCGGACTGACGACTTGGTTTTTCATGTGGATTGATAATTTGATGTGTCACGGAGAATCGGAGAAAAAAAGTTTCAAAGTGAACAGGTCTAATGGCCAGTAGTACACAGGGTCAAATATTTGACAAGGAAAGAACTCAAGAAGCAACATCAGTTTGACACTAATGAAAATTCGATCAAGTCAAACAAGATGTTTGAGCCTTTGTTTTTTTTTGGACAAATATTTGACCCTGTGTACTACCAGCTTATGCGTGTTACCTTCTGGCACACATGGAAGGACATCGTGTACGAAGATACGCATGCGAATGAAAAATTGTTCAACATATTTTTTCCCTATTGTCGAAACAAGTTCCGGTCTTCGGCAACATTCATTATTGAGTTCTGAAGAATCCAATTTGATTTGTACGCTATGACTTCTTCTTCTTTTTCTTCTTCTTTATGGCTCTACGTCCCCACTGGGACTAGGCTTGCCTCGCTTCAACTTAGTGTTCTTTGGGCACTTCCATAGTTATTAATTGAAGGGCTTTTTTGCCTGCCATTGCATGAATTTGTATATTGTAAGGCAAGTACAATGATACACTATGTGAGTCCAGAAAATTTTCCCGACCGGAACGGGAATCGATTCCGCCATCTCCAGTTTGGCGATCCATAGCCTTAACCACTAGGCTAACTGGAGACGCTATGACTTCATCTATGTTTAAATGCTCTACAGCGCGTAGTATCCTTTTTTTTAATTCTGTATAGCAATTATCATGTAAAGCTATTTAGATTTTAGGCCACCATTAAATCATCACCGAAATGGCTGAAAATTTTACAGGAAAAATATATGAGAGCTTTGAATTTTTAACATGTTTGAAATCTGAACTGCCCTTATGCAGAACAATATCAACATTCATTAGGTATCGTCAAGAAAACGTCACATTTATTTCTGGGAGCAGTTATTCGATAACTTGTGCCACCTAGCACAAGCACGGCATTACCTACCACAATAGGTCGAATACCCCTAGCGATTCAAATGATTTCTGCCTTCCCTTCATCGCCGTTGGGGAGCGGATAGGGACGGGCAAGGTTTATTTTTGTCAATGTGAAAATATGGAAGATAAATTTATAGCTGCATTGATTCGCGGTTGACAACAGTCTGGTCTGGTTTGTGAAGTATGAAGATGAAGTCAAAGCGCATTGGACTATACGTGATCACCGATTGCTATTGGAATTATTGATTTTTAATTGGTGAGATATGTTACCACCCTACAGGGATGAAGCCAAAGCCTGGATATACGTACCAGGGTCGTGCAATTTCGAAAGGAAAACATGACGTACGACGACTGTAGCAAATCGTTTCCCATGCGAACGGACTGCTGTGATGCTTCATCTCTCACCCAGCAACACACTCGTTCGTTGCTGCTACAGAAATAAGTGTGTATGAAACATGGGATGATACACTTGGATTTTCGTTTCATTTATGAGTCATTAAAATACTTCAACATGCTAAAAACACTATTTAAACCACATTTTTAAATAGTGGTGCACGCCAATAGAATGATAATTATGTTTTATGAAAGAGGATAACAAATTCGACCACTTAAATCCAATTAACCGGCGCCCGTAACCATTGAGAGACTAGCGCGCACCAGTGAGACACTAATGCTCTGACGGGTGAAGCACAAGCAATGCGACCGGGTGGGAGACTACCGAGTGCTACGATGAGTGGATTTTTTTTTTAACGACCGAGTTATTACTTAGAAAAATGTATGAAACACTTGAAGTGACTCATTCAAATGTTGCATGAAAGTGTATCATTGAAACGAAATTGTACGCCCCTGATACGTACAGCCGTACTTTGTTATTTTTCGACGTGCTTGTTCCATGCACTTTAACAACAATTATGGGATTCACTGATTATTGAAATGTTTCATGAAATTGTGAATGGAATAATCAATTAAATTAGATTCCCCATTTTTCATCACTTCCAATATTTTGGGATTTTTGAAGAGGGGGTTGACATGAAACAAATGAAATATTTGCTTCAGCCTAATGGACTACCGGTTGCGTTGAACAGAAGGAGTAAAATCAATTTGTTATGTATGGCAAAAGTACCTAACACAGAGAAAAAAATATGGTAATCACAAGCATTTCAACCCTTTATAAGGCAGTGACAACTATATTGCCACCTAAATTGGGATTACTAACAACGCCAGGTATTTTTTTTGGTACTAAACAACATTTTAGGAACCATTTGTAGTCTCAAAATGGCTAAATTTGACAGTGTGAAGAAAATTAGCTCAAAATTATTGTAAAATTATAGATTTGGTAGATATTTTAAGAAAAAATAAAATTATGGGTTGACATGAGCTGAACTACACAGTTTATATGATGGGTTAAGCCCTAATCCACTCTAAAATCCCTTTTGCGGCTTTTTGTGGAAGTCAAAAGAAGAAAAGTATCCTAAACGGGCAGTGGCAACTATATTGCCACCTAAATTTGAGAGTTTTGAGAGTTTCTTTCAAACAAAAATGGCTTTGTACATGTAATCATGCATATGGAGCCTCGTGACCTTGCGGTTAGAGTCACCAAGCTCATAATCGCACCATGCTATGGGGTGAGTGTTCGATTCCCGCTCTGGACGATGAAACTTTTCGTGAGAAACGTTTCTTCTCCGTATCCACTGGTGCATGCTCTGTGTGTACGTTGTCTAGTGTTAAGTTTCGTTCAGTCTGTAACTAGCTGAAGACGGTCCCCGTGTCTTTTTTTATAATCATTTCCATAATAGAATGCTCTGACAACTCTTCTAGTTTTCTCGGCCTTATAAAGGGTTAATTCTATTCAACCTAAATTACACATTGAAATTTGCACAAACAATATATCAGTTTCATTGAACCAATTAGTTAAAACAAATGGAAATTGTGGGTTATTTATGTTTCGACCTACAATGTAAAGTTAACCAAGATTTGTTCCAAGCAATCACAATCATGGTTGTCCTTTTTCCACCAACTAAAACAACCTAAAATATTGGTTGTTTTGAACTAAATGAAACTGTTGCAGCTGCAGTCTTCACGTTTTTTCATCCCTGGCTCTGTATTTCGTTCCCATAAGGTTCTTGGACAACCCTTGGGTGGCCACCCTCCAGGACTATTGCCAACTACTTCATTGACATGGAGGGATAGTGGCTTTAACCCGACGTCTCCACTAGACAGAAATGTCTTGCCATTGCGAGATGCGACGTGCCTTGAAAATCCAAACTACCTAATATTTGGGTCGATTTTACGAATAAACTCGTTACCAAAAATTAGGTTGTTTTCCTCTCTGGCTCACCAATGTTGTCAAAAACATACAAAGATGCATCTACCCAAAGGGGGTCCTTGACCCCAATAAGCCAATTTTGGGTAAATGTCGGTTCACTCAAAATTGAGTTGAATGAAGGGGGTCTTAGGTTGAATTTACCTACTTGAGTGTATGTTTTAGCTGGGGGTAAAGGCAATCTACCTAGCGTAAGTTTAATCAATTTACTCAAGTTTTGGCTTATTGGTCCGAGCTATGGAATTGCGTCAAAAGAACTCAATTTTGGGTAGTTTGGCGGTTCCGTGTGGGAGATGCGCTGGTGTGCGTGGCATGCGAGTGCGAGAAGTGACGACAACAAGAGAACAAGAACGAAGGAGGCGTTAAATGAATCAGATTTGTAAGGAATGTTGTGTTAAAGTAATATTTAAAAGAAGAATTCCTACAGGGGTGAAGACGAATGCTGGAGTGTCCCCCTATCAACAGTTGGGAGCGGCACGAGGCGATATTGTGTCGACTGAAGATGTGCAGATGGCGCAGGGTGCCTATAGCCACAGCTTTAAAAGCGTGGGTATTCAGCATATCTTTGTTGAAGGTTACGGGTTCGATTCCCGATTGGTTTAGAAACTATTCGTAATGTCAATTTGCTTGACTTGCTTGGATATAGAGTATCTTTTGCCTTCGATATACACTTGCAAAATGGTCCCTGACGGAGGAAGCTCTCAGTTAATAACTGTGGAAGTGTACATAGATCACTGCTGAGAAGCAGGCTTCGTATTTGTTGAGACGTTATGCAAAGTAAAAGAAGAATAATATGAGCGACGTGCCGCAGAAGTAAGCTACCAAATATATTGGTAATCGCTGAACCACTCGTTGATCTTATCGGGTACACCAGCGGGTGGAATACATCAGCAAGCACCCTTAGCAACGTCTGTTGCAACTCAACAAGTCAGTGGCTCCAGTTAAGAAGGAGTACGACCTTCTGGCAGAGGAGCGGAGCGTTGTTGACGCGCGCAATTGGGTGAGATCCACCCAAACGGACACCCTCTTCTTTCTTGGAAGCACGACGATGGCGCACAAAACCATGCAGTTCACTGGAGCCGTAGGGGAGAGGACATCGCCCCACGTTTTACAACTCGGTCCATACAATGCGATCGAAACCTGACGGATAGACGCGGCTCTTAAGTCGGTTACAAAGCGCGCAAGTAGCAAGGAAAGCAAGCCCCAAGAGGCCAACTTTTTTAGAAGACTAGGAACCAACCGTACCAAGAGAAAGAAGGCCCTTTGATCACGGTAGGGAGAACAATTCACTAAAAAAACTAAACCAGCGAGTACGAGACCTAGGTGGATACGTACCTCGAAGTGTTGACGGCCTTTACAGGAGAGATGATGTTGGTGCTGAAGAAGAAGGCGGCTTAAAGGTATCTCCAAGAAGGCACCGAGGAGCTCGCAGTCACTCAAGCAGCAGCGTGAGGTAGCACGACTAAGCTCCAAGTAGGGAAGGTTAACATGGTCGGCAAATCTGAGTGGACTGATCAGTTTGCCCGCATAATAGTTATGAGCTGCCATAAGTGTGCGTCAAGTGCTTCGATCAAGGACACAGATCGAAGATGTACAAACTCTGCAGGAAGTGCGGAGAAAATGCTTGGGAGTGCAACTCGGCACCAAATGCCTGATTTTCCCGGCGAACATGGGCCACACGAAAGGCCACGAACCTCGGTGAGGCTGCACAACGGTTGCTGTGGCAGTCAACCTCGGAGTCAAGCCATACCGCACCCCCCGATAACGAGAACTGGATAGCGGAAAACTAAACTAGCAACGATCTGTAAAACTGCTCGGTTTTCAGTACAGGTAATAATTTCCACGTCGAATGCGAGCACAAGTGGGATTGACTCCCGAGGTCATCGGTGGAGACTTCAAAGCCTGGGTGGTTGAGTGGGGTAGCCACAGAGCTCTACTTGAAACTATGACTAGACTGAACATTAGGCTGCGGCTTATTTTTCAAAAGTTGTTGGAACCTGGAATTCGTAAGCTCTTTTAGATTCAAATGACACAAAAAGAGAAACCTCTGAGTTTAAGTCAAAAATATTGAGATTTAGAGGTCGCGCAATCGCTTCAAAGTCGAATTTTCGAGTAATAAAAAGGTGTTTTCACTTCAAGTGCCATAACTTTCTCAATTTTCAACCGATTTTCAATCTTTTTTTATGAATTTCTCACAAATTAAATTTCGAATAAACTCGTAGAATATCATTTTTTTCCAAAGCCACACAAAATATGAGTTTTTGAAGATTTAATTCATTTTTTTCTTCTTTTTACAAAAATTTTTCGCTTTAGAGTCCTATAACTTTTTAACCGTTTGACCAATTTTAATTTTTTTAGCTTGCTTTTGTAGATATTTTTGTTGCCTATCTTTGTCCTAAACAAACTTTTCATCAAAGTAGCCATTTTTATGATACTTTTCATCAAAAACTGCCAAAATATGCCTTAAAACTTGATTTTTTTCATGCAAAATTGGAGTTTTTGACGATTATTCGCAATTTTTTACCCCAAACCAGATACTCAGCCTCATATTTAGGGATATGGAACACATTGGAGGATATTTTTTTCAGTTTTTTTTTCTGGCATTTTGAACATTAAAATATTTTTTGATTCAGAACACTCCAAAAACTGAAGTTTATGGCTTCCATATGATTATTGAGATTTTTTTTCACTTTGAGCCCGAAACTAAGCATGAAAACAATTAAAATTTAGCCAAATTTCTGAATTTTCCAATAAAATACGTGTTTCTGAACGGTTTTTGGTATTTATCAATTTTGAAACGTTTTGTTTTAAGGTACAGTTTATTCACACCATTTTTGGGCAACAAAAATATCTACAAAAGCAAGCTAGAAAATTTAAAATTGGTCAAACGGTTAAAAAGTTATAAGACTCTAAAGTTAAAAATTTTTGTAAAAAGAAGAAAAAATCAATTAAATCTTCAAAAACCCATATTTTGCGTGACTTTGGAAAAAATGATATTCTACGAGTTTATTCGAAATTTAATTTGTGAGAAATTCATAAAAAAAGATTGAGAATCGGTTGAAAATTGAGAAAGTTGTGGCACTTGAAGTGAAAACACCTTTTTATTACTCGAAAATTCGACTTTGAAGCGATTGCGCGACCTCTAAATCTCAATATTTTTGGCTTAAACTCAGAGGTTTCTCTTTTTGTGTCATTTGAATCCAAAAGAGCTTACGAATTCCAGGTTTCAACAACTTTTGAAAAATAAGCCGCAGCCTACTGAACATGGATGTCGCAAACGTAGGCGGCATAAATCTAAAGTAGGAACGGTGTCCATCCTTGTTGTGACGGCATTCTGGAACCCGGGTCAAACCCTAGATCGCACTGGAGGGTCGACGATGGGTATACGCACATTGGCCGTCTGGTGATTCGATATTGGATGGAACTCGGCAGAAAAATAGTGGCAGTCAAGAGTCATCGACAGCCATCGGGGAAAGCTGACCTCGCGCTTCGATATACCAGAATTTGCGGGGCGATTGATCAAGTAGGAAATAACCGACGATATAGTCGGAACACTAAGATGACGCCACAATGCCATGGTGATCCCGATCCAGAAAGGGACGCGAACCGATATACTAGCTAGGAGAAGGATGCAAAGAGCTCATATGGATGAGGGTAGAATGGAGGTTGGGCGGTTGATCGGTCAAAGCGTGGTTGTCTCGGTAACGAACTCATCGCAATAGCGAAGTCGCTCAACAAGGCTTTAGGTCCGGAAGGTATCTCGACAGTAGTCATTAATACGGGCTTTGAGGCAAGCCCTGGCATGTTCAGAATGGCTATGCAGATGTGCCTAGACAGGGGCAAATTTCCGGAGAGGTGGAAAAGGCAAAGATGATTCTACTACCGAAACCCGGGAAGCCATCTGGCGTCCCGTCGGCATACAGACCTATTTGCCTTCTGGACACCGCCGGGAAACTGTTGGAACGGATCAGTCTATACCGAGGAACCAGACTCTGGGCTCGCAGATACATATGTAGGCTGTAACCAAAACGGTCGAGATAGCGCTCCCAAGCAAGCGAAGGAGATTCCGATATTGCGTGATCGTCACGTTGAACGTGAAAAATGCGTTCAACAGCGTGAGCTGGGCCGCCTATGCCGAATGTAGGAGAGCTACTTCCAAAATAGGGTGCTACTCTTTGACACCGAGGAAGGCGAGAGGATGGATCTACAACATCAACGCGGGGGTACCTCCCTCAGGGTTCCATTTCTATCCTGGGCCCGGTACTATGGAACGCGGCGTATGATGGCGTATTCAGGCACACACTTACACCGGGCGCAAAGTTGGTCGGCTTCGCTGATCATATTACCCTCTTGGTATACGATGAGTCGATAGAGAAAGTGTCACACGCAATTGGTATAGTGGAGGACTGGATGAGGTAGAGACCGCTCGCTGCCTGCTTACGAGGCTAACTGAGCCTTGCTGGAACTTCTCAGCTAACACAAAGTCTTATATGATGTTGAATAGGATGCTAAAGTGGAGGCCATATGCATACATGCTTCCTGTTTGCGCACATAAGGGCGATGCGGTTTCTTAGTGCCAGAATTATGTGAGATGTAACTAAACCTTCAAACACTGAACTTCAACTAATAACTAACTGATTTATTGGCTTAATTTCACTTCATTGTATTTTACAATCTGTAACAGTTCACGGAATAATGATGCACGGACGGTTGGTACGTAACCCTTGACCTTTGATACTGTTCTCAAACTAGTTACTGGACATCTTATATATGATTTAAGGCTTGTTATATAAGAAGAAGGCTATTCAATTTAGAGGATAATGGTTTCTGAGTTCTTTGTACAGTAATAATGCAGTATATAATACAATGTGTGAGTAAAAACATCGCAATCCATGACTACAATACAAAATGCACTTTGACGACAGTAGATTCTTGCTAATCCGTTAATAATGAATGAAATATGCGTAAACACTTCCATTTAACCGCGTGTAAAGTATGCGTATATCGCCTCTATTTTGCATCCTATTTAACATCATATTCGATCGTGTGTTGACTGGGTTCGCACACAAGTTTTGGCAAGACTTATGGTAATTATCTGAAGCAGCTTGAAAGCTGCTTAAGATGCTGTTTGGAACTTTGTCGGAACTTTCAAGTTCATCAATGCCAAATTTACTTAGATCGTTGGGCACCAAAACAACCATGCGTCTTCATTTCTTTGTCCAGTAGGTTGAAGTTTTTGGATTCCACCCATTATGTTGTCAATCTATCTAATTGTGCTGTTAATTGTACTTCCTATAGCTAAATCAAAGCTCAATTTTCATATTTGTCTGCAGGCAATTTTACGATTATTACTCTACAGATTTCTTTGACATTAGCTTCTGTAAGGTACCATATGTATTGAAGTTTATGCCCATCGAATTCAAAAGAATCCTAAACCATATCAGGCATAACACCCAGCAGATACAAATTTTTGTTTTGTAAATTGACATTGTTCATCTGATCCGGACAAGGCAGACCACCTTAAAACTGCCTAGATCATAGAGATCGATTCCGAATCCAGAAGGCGTGGCTATCCGCACGCGCCATCATTAGATAGGACACAAGAGACGCTTCTTGTTGCCATATCACTGCGCCCGCTGTTTGATTTGCATCCATTCGGTCACACAGCGCAAACTAATTGACCATGATGACGGTCGATCGGACGCCGCAATCCGATTAAGCGCACGACTGCGTGTGACACAATTTTTATTCTTGAATCTCTGTCCGTGTCGCTGACGTCTAGAAGCTGACTAGAAGAATGATAGATCACGACCCCATTGATGGCGGCCGGGGGGCCATTCATTGGAGGTGGCGGTAAACAAACGAAAATTTTTGAGAATGCTTTCTTTCCCGCTGCTGGGTGAAGATCATTTGGCAGTAGTTTTGCGACCGCCGATCCATTAAGAACATCGCATCTCCCTGACCGAGACCTGCTGAACCGCGCTCGGAAACCGTGATGACCGCAGTCTTTGGCGTGGGAAGTGTTTGGGAGACACGCAGCGAATAGAGGCGATGACTGTGATAAATCTACGGTCGTGTTTTCGATAAATTGTGTGAATCGTGAGCGTGATTAATTGCACGCTGAAAATAGGATCATCTTTGCTTACGGTTACGAGTGGGCGTTACTGTGGGTGTGATTCATTTTCTTGTACTTTGTCACAAAAGTGTTAAGTAGATAGAATATGACGTTGATCTCTAATCATCGGGGTCGGTTGTTGGGAGTGACC